>NC_135987.1:16606891-16803895 GCF_053455715.1 Rhinoraja longicauda | reverse complement strand
TCTCAAAGATGTGCGGGTTTACAGGTTAATTGGCTCCTGTGTGTGGGCTTGTGTAGATAGAACTAGTATGTGAACAGGTAATCGAAGTCCGGGGTGGACTCAATAGGCCGGAGGGCCTGTTTCCATGCTGCATCTCAAAACTAGACTATCATGTTCATATCTCAAAACTAAAATCTTGAGACAGCATCAGAGACTTGACAATACACAAAAAACATAAATTATAGATAAATTGCATATCAATTCAACAAGACAGCATAAAGTGACTGCAATAAAACAAGATATTAATGCAAAATGCAACTGAAAAACAATTCAAAGGGCAAGATGTTCCTAGTACCTCTATTCCTTTGCCAAGGTAGGATTAGACTTATGCAGGTCGGTTCATGAACCTGCTGTTTGCTGGAAAGTCTTCAACAGTCTTTCACCCGACTCGACCCGAACCATCACCCGTTCCTTCTCTCCAGAGATGCTGCTTGTCCCGCTGAGTTACTCCAGCATTTTGTGTCTATCTTTGGCTTAAACCAGCATCTGCAGTTCCTTCACACACATTTGCTGTAAAGCAGCTATTTCTGAAACTTGTGTTCTAGTTCAGACTTTTGTACCTCCTGCTCTGCCTACCCAGATGCTGCCTTCTTGAGACAGAGCCTCATGTAGTTGCTTTCAATGGTGGGGAGAGCGGGAGTTGGCCTTGTGAATTTTGCATGTGCTATATAAGACTGTGTGGGCTTCTGCTAGGTGCTCCAGTTTCTCCCCACATCCCAGATCTGTGCGTTTGTCAGTTAATTTGTCCCTAGTGTGTAGGGGGTAGATGAGAAAATGGGATAACATAGAACTAGTGTAAATTGCCCCTAGTGTGTCGGGAGTGAATGAGAAATAGGGATAACATAGAACTAGTTTGAAGTGATCAATGATCAGCATTGAGTCAGTGGGACTAAAGACCTGTTGCAATGTTGTATCTATCTAAACCTGTTATTTTTGTCATTGGTAGTGATGGACATCACGAATGTGGGATATGCCTCTGGGATGGCCAATTTGTAAATGGTATACACACCATCTATGGTGGGGACAGGAACGATATCTTAACTGCTGAATGCAATGGCAAGCAAGTGAGATTTTTTTCATCCTGAATGATGGTTCTTGCAATCACCAACAAAAAGCCCAATTTCTAACCTGGAAGGAAGCAGCAGATGGTCAGGCTTATAACACGACCGGGAGAAACTCGCTGCAATCTTCTGTAGTTGGGATGATTCAATTGTACTTTATTTTGCCAGATGTATCTAGGTACAGTGAAATTCCCTGTTTTGCAAATGGTTCCACAAGAAATCTTACTCTACACAGGCACAATCATGAGTAAATTAAAGTGTAGGAATTGTAGATTACAGTGAAATTGACCTCCAACAATCACAACTACTTTCCTTTGCACAAAGGTGTGACTCCTCGATAAGAAATGTTATCCCATTGATGTTCATTAACCAGTTTTATCAGGTTGATGCAACTGTAACTGGGAGGTGCAATTCTTCCAACCCATGTCCAGCCCAGAACCCTGCAAGGACACAGATTCTGGGTAAAACAACTCTCTTCCTCACCAACAACACGATTCAGTAAGAAAGGCACCACTTGTAATGTGTTCAATGTTCTGGCTATTTTAGGTAAACTCATCTGTCCCCTATTTCAGTGAAGTTCAGTCACCCTTGCTATTTAATCCCTATCATTGGTATCAGGTTACAGGAACAAACTGGAAAGAGCAGAGCAATAAGCCGTAGCATGAAAACCGAACAAGATGGATGAGCTGCCAAAAAGTATTTTGAGCCACGAAATGGCTCTCCGCCACCTGTCTCAACCTCTCTGTTGCCTTTATGTTGCTTGATTGCTTGTCCAGGTTTAAATTAACTTCCAGTTTCACCAATGATGATTGGCTTCTGGCTCCGATGATGTTGCCCATAGAACTACACCTGCTACTCTGTGAAATATTTGTCTGCTTATTTAAAAAGTAAGGAGATAATACGGGGGAAATTTCAGAAAATTTATCACAAGGACGAAAGTTTTGGTAACCAAGGAAATATGGGAGGTTGATCCTACCTTCATTAGATGAGTTTTTTTAACTATAACATATATATTCTGAGAGGGTAGATGCTATGCAGATATTTATCGTCATGGAGAAATCTAGAACTGCTGGTGTTGGGTACATGGAACAAGCTGCCAAAGGAGGTATTTGAGGCAGGTACAATAACAGCTTTTAAAAGACGTTTGGATAGGAACATAGATAAAAATAATTAAAAGCATATGGGCCAAATGCAGGCAAATGGGGCTACCTCAAAAGTGGCATCTCCTCTGGTGTGAATGGACCAAAGTGTCTGCTTCATGTTTGTATGATTCTATAACTAGGGTGTCCAATAAAGTCAATGGAGAGGTAAATCTTCTCCGAGGATCCTGAATCTTTATGTTCCTCTGCCTAAAGGAGCTGCTTAATTGTCAATTTACGAGGAAAGGTTGGACTGGCTCGGCATGTGTCTGTTTGACTTTCGAAGAGTTAGAGGGGTTTGATTGAAAAATAAGCGCCTGAGGGTTCTTGACAGGGGGAATGTGGCGAGAATGTATACTCTTGTGGAATCAGAGCCAAGGATCGCATTTTTAAATGAAGTGGTAGAAAAGAAAATCTACAAATGTTGGAAAAATAATAAGCAGAAAATGCTGGAAAGACTCAGCACTTCAGGGAGTGCCTGTAGAAAACATAATAGCTAATGCTAAGGCCAAAAGAGACCCCAAAATAGGGAGGCAGGGAGTGGGGTTTGGACATTTCTAATAGAGACAAGGTGAAATGCCTTCTCTCCCTTAAGACTTTGGAACTGTCATCTTCAATGAATGGTTAGAGCAGAAACATGAAATGTTTTGAAGGAAGAGGCGAGTAGATAATGTAATCTAAAGCGACAAAAATAAATCTGCTGCAGGAACCTTCAGTAGGTAAAGGGTTCATCTGATTAGAATGGACTAATTGAAATTAGTATTTTAAAAGTATTTTTAAAGTTGTTGAGTTGACCAAAAAATAGTAAAAACCTAACAATTTTGAAACGTGCGGGCCAATTAATAAACCTTTGATGAACATTATGTGCGTACAAATATAGAAACTTTACTCATCAATAATTACAATTGTCACAACAGCATTTGATTATTTGCAGCCATCAGCATTACGTTCAATGGGCAGTGACAGATTGTGAGCTCAGGCTTCCGATTACCTTCCACCCTAATCACCCAGGATTCCAGCAGATCGTTACTTTAATGTGGTAACAAGAGACTGGTGAATGTTTGTACGTACTATGTCGGATGGAATATCTTTAACAGTTGACTCAGAACTCATTTCAAAAGGATTTCCACAAGAATTTAATCATTGAATTTTCTATCAAAAATTCACAATCCTAATATGCATTAATTTTTTATATTTTGCTAAACCTGCTTTGAGAACAAATAGCAGCAAGACAAATTAATTAATGAATTTAGGATGGCAACATTATCTGATTATGATAATAATACATCTAGTATAGTGTTGCTTCTATGTGTATTTAGTTATCACTGATAAAACTGACAAGAACTAAATTTGAGATGTCTTTGAGTTTTGGAATGAAATTTAAAAAATGCAGGAAATACAAGTCAGGTGGCATCTGTAGGAGAAACAGAATTAACACTTTTGATCAAATTTCTCACATCCATTTTGATGATATGCCAAATGTGGACAAAATTAATATCCTCAGAGCTCTATTGATGAATAACCTACCAGAAATGAATACTTTGAGATAGAATTTGGATTCAAAGTTGAAGGAAAGTAATGGACAAAAGTGACCATGGTAAATAAAGTACTTCCTCCTGTAGTTGTCTAATGCTAATTCAAGTAACAGTGATATTCATAACATTTTAAATTTGGTAACAAAAATAAATTCTAATTTTTGTCTTCAACCATTTTCTTCATCCCTTACAAAAGGTAAATAATTGTCAGTTGACTTCTTCAGATCTGTCTGCTATGTTTTCTCAGCAAAGGTCATTAATTTTAAAAGACATTAAATTACTTTTCAAAGTATGATTGCCATATTATTAACTTAAGCCATACATGTATATTCTGTTCTAAGTGTATTGTTTTCTCATGGTAACTTTTCTTGGTAACATGGTAACATTTCTTTCATTCTGTGATCAACTTTCTTAATCTGTCTGACATCATCTCCTTTGTCCTACACTCATCCCTGAACACCTGGATAAGAAGGACACCTATGTTCATGCTCACGTTATAGTAGAATTAGGCCATCCGGCCCATCGAGTCTACTCCGCCATTTAATCATGGCTGATCTCTGCCTCCTAATCCCATTTTCCTGCCTTCTCCCCATATCCCTTGACACCCATTCTACTCAAGAATTTGTCTATCTCTGCCTTAAAAATATCCACTGACTTGGCTGCCACAGCCCTCTGTGGCAATGAGTTCCATAGATTAACTACCCTCTGACTAAAAAAGTTCCTCCTCCCCTCCTTTCTAAAAGAGCACCCTTTAATTCTAAGTCACACTCCTATTTATCGACTATTGGTCTGCTGACCAACACACCACAATCAGTGAAGATAGGTATCCTCTACGATGCTTCTCATCACTGGTGCGTCTCAGCTCTGTATACTCTGTATACACTCACAACTGTGCAGCCGAATATCAATCCAACTCAATCTACAAGTTCACAGAGATCATCACCGTAGTGGGCAAGATATCAAATAATGACGAGATTACAGAAATGAGATTGAGAACCTTGTAACTTTGTGCCAAGACAACAACCTCTTCCTCAATATCAGCAAGACAAAGGAGATAGTGATGCACTTCAGGAAGTGAAGCTGTACACACACCCTGATATGTGACTTCATACACTTCACCTCCAATTTCCATCCTGCCCTTAAATATACCTGGACTATCTCTGACATCTCCCTCCCATTTCTGGACCTCACCATCTCCATCACAGGAGACAGACTAGTGACGGACATTTACTACAAGCCCACCGACTCGCACAGCTATCTGGACTACACTTCTTCCCACCCGGTCCCCTGCAAAAAGTCTATCCCTACTCCAATTCCTCCGTCTACGCCGCATCTGCGCTCGGGATGAGGTTTTCAGACTAGGGCTTCCGAGATGTCCTCGTTCTTCAGAAAACGGGGCTTCCCCTCCTCCATTATAGATGAGGCTCTCACTAGGGTCTCTTCTACATCCCGCAGCTCCGCTCTTGCTCCCCCTCCCCCCACTCGCAACAAGGACAGGATCCCCCTCGTTCTCACCTTCCACCCCACCAGCCAGCGGATCCAACATATCATCCACCAACATTTCCGTCACCTACAACGGGACCCCACCACTGGCCATATCTTCCCATCCCCTCCCCTCTCTGCGTTCCGCAGAGACCGTTCCCTCCGTAACTCCCTGGTCCACTCGTCCCTTCCTACCCAAACCCCCCAACCCCGGGCACTTTCCCTTGCAACCGCACGAGATGCAACACCTGTCCCTTTACCTCCCCCCTCAACTCCATCAAAGGACCCAAACAGTCTTTCCAGGTGAGACAGAGGTTCACCTGCACCTCCTCCAACCTCATCTATTGCATCCGTTGCTCTAGATGTCAAGTTATTTATATCGGCGAAACCAAGCGCAGGCTCGGCGATCGCTTCGCTGAACACCTGCGCTCGGTCCGCATTAACGCAACTGATCTCCCGGTGGCCCAGCACTTTAACTCCCCCTCCCATTCCCAGTCTGACCTCTCTGTCATGGGCCTCCTCCAGTGCCATAGTGAGGCCCGCTGGAAATTGGAGGAGCAGCACCTCATATTTCGCCTGGCAGTTTGCAGCCCGGTGGTATGAACGTCGACTTCTCCAACTTCAGATAGCTCCTCTGTCCCTCCCTTCCCCTCCTCCTTCCCAGATCTCCCTCTATCTTCCTATCTCCACCTATATCCTTCCTTTGTCCCACCCCCGACATCAGTCTGAAGAAGGGTCTCAACCCGAAACGTCACCCATTCCTTCTCTCCCGAGATACTGCCTGACCTGCTGAGTTACTCCAGCATTTTGTGAATAAACCCTGATATATCTTGATGGCTCCGAAGTAGAGATGGTCTAAAGCTTCAAGTTTTGTGGAATAAATATCACCAGCAATTTGTGCTGGACCAACCACATTGAGGTAATGGCCAAGAAAGCACACCTCTATTTCCTTAGAAGGTTAGAAGTTTGGCACGCCCCCAATAACCCAGACAACGTCTACAGATGCATCGTAGAATTTTATCGGGATGCACCATAGCATGGTTTGGGAGCAGTTTCATCCAATACCGCAAGAACTTGCAGAGAGTTGTGGACATAGCCCAAACCATGATGCAAACCAACCTCCCTTCCATTGACTCCATCTATACTTCACGCTGCTTCAGCAAGGCCACCAGCATCATCAAGGACTAGTCTCACCCCAGTCACACCCTCTTCCTCCCTCTGCCATCAGCCAAGAAGTCTGAAAATGCATACCTCCAGATTCAGGACAAGACGTTGATGGAGAGGTGAAGACAATAGATGATTCAAAGATTGGGCATCAAATTTTCTTAAGTCTCACCTCCTAGTATATTTTCCCAGTTTTTTTAACCTCTCCATATCTCTTGCAAGTTTCCTTACTTTTGACTCTAATCTTGTGTATGGTTATTTTTAGTCACTTACCAACAGGGCTTCAATTTTGATGGTCACGAACTTTCAGCAGCACCTCCCTGTAGCTGACTCATTGGGTCAAAAGATGAACGTGTCACTTTAATTCTACAATCAGTTTACAGACGATCAACAGATAATAAGGAATTGTCTGAACAGGATGCAGTAAATTGCAGAGATGGAGGGAAGGGAAAGAGAGAGTAAAAAAAAATCCATAGTTAGAGAATGCAGTTTTGTTTTTCAAATTTTATTTACATTTTTGGGAATTAGTTTTCCTATTGTCAGTTTAACAAAAGAATTCCACAGCAATGAACTTGGTTGACAAAGTGGTCAGGAGTGAACACACAGACCTACATTGATGACAATATCTGTACATATGTTGCACCCTAAAATAGTAAACCATCCCTAGATGTTTGATGGAAATGTTAGCAAATAAAATTTTAAACAAATTATTCTTGCTATTGAGGGCGTGCAGCGTAGGTTTACTAGGTTAATTCCCGGAATGGAGGGACTGTCATATGTTGAAAGACTGGAGCGACTAGGCTTGTATACACTGGAATTTAGAAGGATGAGACGGGATCTTATCGAAACATACAAGATTATTAAGGGGTTGGACACGTTAGAGGCAGGAAACATGTTCCCAATGTTGGGGGAGTCCAGAACCAGGGGCCACAGTTTAAGAATAAGGGGTAGGCCATTTAGAACGGAGATGAGGAAATCTTGTAATGAGGAGAGTTGTAAATCTGTGGAATTCTCTACCTCAGAAGGCAGTGGAAGCCAATTCTCTGAATGCATTCAAGAGAGAGCTAGATAGAGCTCTTAAGGATAGCGGAGTCAGGGGGTATGGGGAGAAGGCAGGAACAGGGTATTGATTGAGAATGATCAGCCATGATCACATTGAATGGTGGTGCTGGCTTGAAGGGCCAAATGGCCTACTCCTGCACCTATTGTCTATTGTCTAAACCACTTAAAGACAGTAACATTGAAAACATGGGTTTTAAGGGGTACCTTCAAAGAGGAAAGAAGGGGAGAGAGACAGAAAGATTTTGTGTGAATTCCCGTTTAGAGCTTTGATTATTGCCAATTGAGGATCTGATAAAATAGGAAGTAAAGAAGACTAGAATTCCAAGTGTACAGATATTGTGGCGAGTTGAAAGGATGGATATTAATAGAAGAGAGACAAGGACATCAAGCGATTTGGACATCACACCAAGAATTCTAAAACTTGATGTTTACATGAGAGCAAGTACAATAGTGATGGGTGATTGGATTTGGATTTGATGTGAACTGGAAATAATGAAAGAAAGGTTGTGGGTAACCTTGTATTTATGGAAATAGAAAGATGAAGGCCCTGTAGGAATAATTAACTTTAAATGTAACAAAGGCATGGATGAGGTCTTCAGTTACTGATGAGCTTAGGCAAAGGTGGAGACACATAATATGGAAGTGGAAATGGAAAGTCCATGCAATGGCAACATACAATGGGCAGCACGGTAGCGCAGCGGTAGAGTTGCTGCTTTACAGCGAATGCAGCGCCGGAGACCCAGGTTCGATCCTGACTACGGGTGCTGCACTGTAAGGAGTTTGTACGTTCTCCCCGTGACCTGCATGGGTTTTCTACGAGATCTTCGGTTTCCTCCCACACTCCAAAGACGTACAGGTATGTAGGTTAATTGGCTGGGTAAATGTAAAAATTGTCCCTAGTGGGTGTAGGATAGTGTTAGTGTACGGGGATCGCTGGGCGGCACGGACTTGGTGGGCCGAAAAGGCCTGTTTCCGGCTGTATATATATATGATATGATGATATGATATGATACATGGCCAGGAACACATTTTAAGCCAAAGGGAAACTAAGATCCCAAAGTCTTTTTCGTCCACAGGTAGGTCTTATGGAGATGGCTAGTAATCAAGAATCTAGTAGGAACATTTAAAAATCCTGAAAAGGTCAAGCGAGGTGGCGGTGAGGTGCAGCGGAGAATCTTCAGCCTATAAGGGGAAACAACACTTACTTTTGTACCATATTTCTGTCAGGGAGGATAGAGGTGAGGAATGTCAAGAATAGACTATTGGGGGACAAAAAGGGGTGGTAATCTTTTATGAGGAGGAAGAGGCCTTGGAAGTGCTTTCTGTAGATATAATTCTTGAGAGAATGGAGCCCGGTTATGGCTGGTGTTAGGCAAGGAGTCTCGCCCTGATCGGTGTGTCAAGAGGAGAATGCTGTGGTAAATCACGTGGAAAGCTACAGCAAAAAACAAAGAGCCGGAAGGATTCAGTGTGTTGGACAGCATTTGTGCAGGGAATAGACAGATGTAGTTTCAGGGGGGGGGGGGGGGGGGGGGGGGTTGGGTTGAAGAGGTTATGATGAAATGATAATTTGTAGTGGAGGAATGAGGACATGTGTAGCTTTAATTTCCTTTGGTACTTAAGAAGTGCAAAAATACAAATAAAATTGGAGGACCAAAACATAACATGAATAACCAATTTACCATGGGACATGGTGTATAATAGCGAAAAATCCGGAAAAGCAAGTATAATACAATTGATTTCTTATGGCTGATACATCCTAACAAAATCAGTATATGAAACACCATTTTGTTAAAAAAACATTTATCAATGGAATGTATGCATTTGCGAAATGCTTTGCGTTTAATTTAATGCAAAATCTAACCATGTGAGACTGAACAATGTGCACAACCCTCTATTCACAAATTCAAGAGAAAAAAGATATTGTGTATTTAAAGCACAAGTGGCCTTACACTCCATTGCATAACATATTGCATTGAATATCAGCGTTTTCGATAATTTGAACAAATTTCAAAATTAAAACAAGATTAAAACAAGACATCTTAAAAGTGCAAAGTGCAATCAAAGCTGCCATACTACCTTTTAAAAACACAGACAAGAGATGCATAGTTGACAGCAGAATCCGTGGTACAATAAAGGACAGGGTGTGAAGATGAAGAGTGAAATTTCCATTAACTGATTCGGTGCATCATAGAAAAGACTTAAGACAAGCATTAAGGCATTAAAATATACGCAACTTGTTCTAATTATTGTTTTGCAATTCCAGTTAATACACATTGACCGAGGAATGTTCGGGTGCCAATTAGGTTCCAACAGTGGCGCACTTATGACCATTTTGATTGCTGGTTACTGCAAACTTCAGCTGCAAACAAAGCTCAAGATCTATGAAAGAACATTTCTCTATCGCAAAGTGCGATTGACGATTCGGTCAGCAAGCTAGATAAGTGGCCTGCAGGGCAGCTCATCGTCTGTCAGAAAGATCAGAGCTGAAGGGATAGAACAAGATAAGGCTGGAGCCTGGGGTCAGGGTCCTGAGCTCGTAGACTCGGGAAGGGCAGTATTGATGGTGGTCAGTGTTGTGTAGTGAGGAGAGGCGTCTGAGTGTGAGAAATGCGAATACAATATTCAATGTAAAGGTGTCACAATCTAAACCCAGTCAATATCCCCCAACAATATTGATCTGAGACAAATTTGGTCTAATTTTCTCCAGTAATCCTCCAAAAGGAGCACTCAATGGAATGCATATAACAGATTAAGTATACAAAGGTAAAAGAAATAACCTAATAATTGTCATTATCACATCACTCAGGTGGAAGTCAATTCTCAATTGCGTACAGCTGCAAAAGCATGAAACATTTGAACTTCTTAGCAATCGTTTGGTTTATACATTCATTGGAAATATTTTTTTTCCCTTTTAAACCTCTGTGTATGTGGGTGCACAGATCATCCTAAACCCCAAAGTGACACCAGCATTAATTCACAATCTCCCACTCATAACAAATTTAAGTATAAATGTGCCCCAGAAAAAACAAAGATAAAAACAAATGAGAAAGAATTATAAAACTTTTCACATCACAAGGTTCAGTCACAACTGACAAGACTGCAAAAATAAGAAAGGGTATTCAGCTAACAAACAATTACAAAATCAACAACATAACCCTCAGGGAATGAAAAATGGACCATCCATATCAGGCCATCATAGTTCAACTGCACAGGCAGCATTATTTTTTATAATCCATTGGGTAATTTTATATAAACAAATGTGCATTCTATACTTATCGTTTCCTGTTTTACAAAAGTAATAAATAACAATATTCAGGTGGACATTTGATGGTTCATATTGAGCCACCTTGTGAATAATTATTCTTTCATCTTTGTCTATTTGAAAGTTGCAAAAAGTCTCAACTTATATTAATCAATTAAAATAAAAGTATATGTTTGTTACACAGCCACGTTTAATTTCACATTATGATGCGGAAGTAATAAGTTTTAGCTTAATGGCTGACGAAACAGAATACAAAAACAAATATTCTGATATTTTAAAAACGAACATTCTGGTATTTGTTTCGCATTCATGAAATAAAAAATAACATTACATCCAATAGGGATTGCACAAAATGTTAACAAGGTTGCACACTGAGGCAAAAGCCAATCTTGCTTCGAGTGCTGATGCACAGAGAGGGAGAGAATGGTTCTGCAATTTTATTTTGCTTGCGATGTCAGCTCAACAACTAGCTTTACCACAATGATGACCAATTCTTTGGATTAACTACTCTTTTAACCAAAAATCATTGAGGCGCGGAAAAAGGACATGGCAAAACCTTCAAGATAGGTCAGAGCATTTAAAAAAATAAAAGGAAATTTAAGTTTGATGGTTACAATTTTGAACAAAATAATTTGCAAAGTTGATTGCAAGTTAAAATCATGATACCAAAATCCTTCAAAATACAGAGAAAACTAAGTTAAAAAAATAACATAGCAAGGAAAAAACAAGCTTTGAATGCAGCACAAAATATATGGAAATTTAAAAAAAGAATCGTCAAACTATTCAGGTAGCTACACATCTCCACATTTATGTTTCAGTTGTTAAGTTTCAGTTGGTAATTGCCAATTGCTCTCCTTAAAAGTATGCAGCTTCTAAGCAGGGAATTTTTAGTATGTTTATTCCTTTTTAAAAGATGAAATTGAAATGGTAAGAAACCATTTTATTTGATAAAATCATAGCCTTGGAAACTCATTTGATATATATGTATTTTTTAATAAATCATTTGGAAATTTGCATTAAAGGCCTTTAGTCATGTCCCCGGCCACCTTATAAACTTTACCTATAACCAACGTCACTGTGCATGGTCAAAACATCAGACCACGTTAAGAGCTGTGGGAAGCCATAGTGCCACCTACGGGGATTAGTTAACTAAATAACTCTTGCGGTTCCGAGATCTGCATCATCTTTGTAACCTAAGGTGCTACATTAGGCTATAGGACGAAATTGCTCCTTCGTAACATTCCTAGAGTCATCTCGTGGAAAAGTGGGCCTTTTCTGGTTGATTCCACAAGTTACATAACACAACTCAGACTGTTATTTGACTCTGTACAGAATGGGGAAGGAAACGGAAAAAAAATTATACCACTGGACACTGAATAAATACATGTAAATATGTGAAATAAAACGAAATTAAAGGACAGAAGCTATAAATCCTGGATGCATAGAACAGGTCCATCAACAACTGATTAAAACATATCAGTGTAGACTCTTCAGTAGAATACACAAAAACATTTGCAAATCTATATATTTTTCCTTCTGATTGTTGTCAGGGATTTATGTGCTTTTCCATCCTTTATTGTTTTTATTACTTTTTGCAAGCCTCAGCAAAATATCTAGAAGAACTTTATAAACTGTTACTGCAGCAACTGTGGTGTGAAAGCTAACAGTAGATGACAAAGTGATAAAGCAGCATATTGGCAGCTTAGTGCATTCATGTGTTAGCTGAACTGCAACAGTGCAAGTAAAATGCCAAGAGACTTCTGAGAGACAGAGAGATTGAGTTTCCAAGCTCCAGAAATATGACTTTTCTTCATAGCATTCACCACTGCAAATCCACACCGACACATGATCCTTCAGTGCTCAGGGCTCAAGGAATCAACTGCCACACCAAAATATGAATTTCAGGGTCTGTCTGATACCATTTCTTCAAGCCAACTCCAATCAAGAGACTGAAAAACAAAAGTTAATGAATGCTGACTACTGTGTACTATGAAGAAAATCAATTTTTCATCCACTCCATCCATCAAACAAGGCAGGCTTTCTTCTCTTACAGTGTGAATGCCCAGGCTTGGTTACAATGATATTGATAAACCTTCATGTTAACTAAGTAACATAAGGCAGAGTTCAAGATAGTACAAGGTATTGGACCGCTCCTGTGTGCGGACAAAAACAAATTACAGGCCTGGCTAGATGTTCTGCATTTAACAGTTTACACACAGCAATGTCATGAATTTCAAAATGCATTACGTCAATTGATTGAAAATGTTTACAACATAAAACACTGTCACTCGAGTCATTTAATACTGAAATGTTAAATATTAATATTATAGGTGAAATGTAATATGCTACATTAAAATGTTAAGATCTGTAATAGCCAAGACCTATTCTTCAAAAGCTGCTCAATGGCAAGAGTTTTTCTACTCCGTTTACAGAGATATTACCACCATGACATGTTGTAGCAGTTACTTTCGGAATAACACAACAGGAAATCTTGCCATAAAGGTCAATCGGTAAGGTCAGGTCAGGTGATGAGCCTGACTATCTTGCTAATTATGTCAACGGGCCATTCTATGCAAAAATCAAAGAATCAGAAAATCGCAGCATAGAAATGGGCCACCTTAGCCTACCATGACCATGCTGATCTTTCTGCCCATCTGCACTAACCCCATTTGTCTGCATTAGAACATAAACTATAGAACAGTATGGCACAGGATCAGGCCTTTCGGCCCATATAGTCAGTGCTGAACATGAGGTCAAGACCAAAATTTATCTGCCTGCATATAATCCATATCTCTCCATTCCATGGATACCCATATGCCTATCTAGAAGTTTCCTAAATGCTGCTATCGTATCTGCCTCGACCTCCAGGTACTCTCCACCATCTGTGTAAATAACTTGCCCTGCACATTTCCCCATCCTTGCTGTAATGGGTTGACCAGAATTACAAAGACGTACAGGTTTGTAGGTTAATTCGTTGGGCAAATGTAAAAATTGTCCCTAGTGGGTGTAGGATAGTGTTAATGTGAGGGGATCGCTGGGCGGCGCAGACCCGGTGCGCTGAAGGGCCTGTTTCTGCGCTGTATCTTTAAATCTAAATCTAAAACAGAATTGTACCTAATATTCCAAATGTACCAAACCGAAGTCCTATAAAGGTACATCATGAGTTCTTGACTCTTATACTCAATGCTCAGGCCAATGAAGGCACGTACGCCATATCCTTCAGTAGCTTGATTATTTTAAGTGCCTCTAAACATAGTAATTGCATCTGATTCCATCACTTCCTCTGGCTGTATGTTCCAGATATCAGCCATTCATTGGGTAAAAAAAGCAAACCCTCAGATTCTTCAGGATGTGTTTTGGGGAAACAAAATATAACGGCTACATTGTTACAAGGAATCTCATGAGTCTTAACAGAATAGGTCAGCTTCTTCTAAAAACGACAAGATGCGCTAAATAGCTGAAAACATCACAATTAAAATACTGAATCATTCTTACCGATATGCTGTATTTCTGGTCTGATAGAGTTTCCTGCATCAGACTGTGCAACTGGCTGCAGAAACTCTGGTTTTCTTCAATTACAGTCATGGATGATTCACTGAAAGGCAGGATAGATGAATGAAGAAAATGGGAATAGAACACAACAGCCCATCAAGTCTATGTCAGGTCCTCAGAACAGTAATCCAGTTATTACAGACTTCTTTTTAACCGATTTCTGTTGTAGTGGACAAAGTCTGTTAGAACCGAGGCGTCTCCTCGTATCAGCAATAAAGGATCGAGTTTTGCAGTATGTTAACTTTAAAAAATTTATTTACAATATTTAAAGTATCATGTAAGTTTTTGTATCTTTCCTGTATATTATGTGCCTTGTTTAGTACATGGTCATTGGATGTTTCTCCAATATTGTACATACTTACCCTCACCCCTTACTTGGTCATGGCAGAAATCTGCAATAATGGACACCATTTCCCTCCCCCCCCCCCTCCCCCATATGATCCATAATAACAATGTTATCTGTAGTTCCTTTCCCTAAGCTTCCCCAGTGTTTTATCCAAAAGGCTATTAATAAACAGGCTTCAACTATCTCAACAGACAGTGAACACCTTATCCTACCCACATTGCAAAATTCACTTTTTTTCTTCATATCATCCCTGGTTCTTCTTCTAGTCACCCAAAATATGTGACCCCTAGTGTCATCTTCCAGCCATTCGAAACTGTTTCCTCCATTTCGAAACTGTTTCCTCCATCTTTTTCTTTTCATACTTTTAAGCAACTTTATCCAACTTCTTGCCTTATCACATTAGCAATTCTTCACTTCCACACTCATCTTAAAAAATATCTCATGACTATACCAACGGTTTTCACATCCTTCTTTCGTCATCCTTCACAAGCTTCATGTCTGAAATTAGAAATACTACTCCAAATGGAGGATATAACGCTACTCTCTTGCTTTTGCAATCTTGACATCAAGAAAATAGATATCACCATTGCTATTTTCTGAGGCTCTGTTTTGCCTCAATGCCCAATGAAGAGATGCCAAGAAAAAGTAAATTGGGAAAATTTACCTTATAAAAATATTATTAGGGTGTTTTTGACTGATAGCTGTGTTGACAAGTGAACTGCATTGTTCCCATTGCCAACTGCCTCCAGAGGTTGCAGTTGTTGTGTCTGTCGGCAGAAACCATGAGATTGAGTCTCAAAAGAGTCCTTGCCCCAAGGTAATCACAGGACTAATCTTCTGGAATTTTTTGAGGATGTAACTAGGAAAATTGACAGGGGAGAGCCGGTGGATGTGGTGCACCTCGACTTTCAGAAAGCCTTCGACAAGGTCCCACATAGGAGATTAGTGGGCAAAATTAGAGCACATGGTATTGGGGGTAGGGTACTGACATGGATAGAAAATTGGTTGACAGACAGAAAGCAAAGAGTGGGGATAAATGGGTCCCTTTCTGAATGGCAGGCAGTGACTAGTGGGGTACCGCAAGGCTCGGTGCTGGGACCCCAGCTATTTATAATATACATTAATGACTTGGATGAAGGGATTAAAAGTACCATTAGCAAATTTACAGATGATACAAAGCTGGGTGGTTGTGTGAACTGTGAGGAAGATGCTATGAGGTTGCAGGGTGACTTGAACAGGTTGTGTGAGTGGGCGGATGCATGGCAGATGCAGTTTAATGTGGATAAGTGTGAGGTTATCCACTTTGGTGGCAAGAATAGGAAGGCAGATTATTATCTGAATGGTGTCAAGTTACGAAAATGGGACGTACAACGAGATCTGGGTGTCCTAGTGCATCAGTCACTGAAAGGAACCATGCAGGTACAGCAGGCAGTGAAGAAAGGCAATGGAATGTTGGCCTTCATAACAAGAGGAGTTGAATATCGGAGCAAAGAGGTCCTTCTGCAGTTGTACAGGGCCCTAGTGAGACCGCACCTGGAGTACTGTGTGAGGTTTTGGTCTCCAAATTTGAGGAAGGATATTTTTGCTATTGAGGGCGTGCAACGTAGGTTTACTAGGTTAATTGCCGGAATGGCGGGACTGTCATATGTTGAAAGACTAGAGCGACTAGGCTTGTATACACTGGAATTTAGAAGGATGAGAGGGGATCTTATCGTTATTAAGGGGTTGGACACGTTAGAGGCAGGAAATATGTTCCCAATGTTGGTGGAGTCCAGAACCAGGAGCCACAGTTTAAGAATAAGGGGTAGGCTATTTAGAACGGACATGAGGAAAAACCTTTTCAGTCAGAGAGTTGTAAATCTGTGGAATTCTCTGCCTCAGAAGGCAGTGGAGGCGAATTCTCTGAATGCATTCAAGAGAGAGCTAGATAGAGCTCTTAAGGATAGCGGACTCAGGGGGTATGGGGAGAAGGCAGGAACGGGATGCTGATTGAGAATGATCAGCCATGATCACATTGAATGGCCTACTCCTGCACCTATTGTCTGCCATGGAGACCGGGAAGATACAGGAGTGGGTGCCATGCCTTCAATATGTATGGACGCACATACCTGACTCATCCACACACCCCACCCCCCCCCCCCCCCCCCCAAAATGCAAGCAAGGCATGGGCTCGTTATTCTACAAAAATCACATTTCACATGCCTCTCTGTTGCAACAAATATGATGAACCCCAGCAATGAAGAGTGAAGCAGGCAGTGTCCTTGAACGTCAGGCAAATCCACATAATGACACATTAATGTTCCCATGGGAACCTATACATATCCTTGGCAACCATCTGTAGTATTTAATCTTTGACTGGAAGTTAAAATGGTTGGAGGACGTATATTACTTTTCTTATTTCTATTTATAAAGTAGAAGTAGACATCAACTATGATTATCGATGAAATTATTATATGAATGAATGACCACTATACCTCACTTATAATGAAATGAACTGCTCCACAAAGTGTTTGGTCCAACTTTGCAATGGACAGGATTTCTACTGAAGTGGGGTATTTACATTAAACCATTTACAAAGCTGCAGTTAAGTAGGGTTTGCATTCAATACGGGTGTTATTTCTTGGTTTATGCCTCTTAATTACATTAAAATATATGGAATTCTGGGGTTCAACAGTTTTGTTAACCTATACTGCCATTTTGAAAGAAATTGTGCACAAATATACAAAGTTCCTATACCCTTTTAGATTGATACAATTGATTATATACTTTTTCTAACACGTATTACATCAGTTTGCCCCAATTAATTTCAACTACAATGTTCCAGCTCATCTTATCAGCTTATTAAGTCTTTTACTACTTCGTCGTTCTTTGCCACTCCACCAAGATTCATGGTTTCTTGCTCCAAATTCCAACTTCTACAGTATCTTTTGTCACCAAGATCCATATTGACTGAAAGTATCCTTCATCTAGAGATCCATGTCTTTAATCTACATCCAAAATGGCACATTGATGCAGTTGATAGATCTGCTGCCTCAGGAGCTGTTTGTGTGGAGTTTGCACGTTCTCCCTGTGATCTTGTGGATTTTCTCCAGGTGGTTTCTCTGGTTTCCTCTCACATCCCAAAGACGTGCGGGTTTGTAGATTAATTGGCCTCTGTAAATTGCCCTTACTTTGTAACGAGTGGCTGAGAAAGTGGGATAACATGGAACCAGCGTGAATGGGAGATCGATGGCTGGGCTTGATAGGCCAAAGGGCATGGTTCCATGCTGTACAAGTCAATTAAAATAGTTGTGATGTGATGTTAAAGCTAAAGAAATTTTGCTGTACATTTCACGGTCTTAAAAAAAGAGCTGTTTATCACAACCTTCTGCTTTTTTCTCCCTAGGCCAATTCTGTATGTATGCTGCCAATGCCCTGCTACTTTTGCTTATAAATCCATACCCAGGCAAAAGCTTATTTTCTGCTTGCAAAGCTTTCCTTGAACTCAGCACTGCTTTCATACTTAATATATCTGTTCCCAATACATGACATCTGTGTGTGCCAGAAGCATAATCACATTTTTCATTTCATCCATTTGAGTTAACACAATTTAAAATATGTCTAACAGGGCAAATCAGTAGCTGAACCAAAACCTGAGTTCTGACCATGCATGGAGCTAACATTGTATACATTAAAACATAGCTGTATTGCCAGAAATATACTTTCCACATTTATTTCATTTTGTTTGTATATATTAGCTGATTTTGCACAATCAAATATAATTTTTAATAAAAATTTTAACTGTAAATATTTAACAAGATTGGGCAACATCCAAATAGTTCCTACCTGTTCTTCAACAAAGAAATAGAAGACAACGGATTCGGCAAAGTATTTTGTGGTGTTAAAGTTTGGGCCTGTTGTGCCCACCCTAAACCATGGGGTGAACCTGACGACTCGGGACTGGCACCTTCAGGCCCTCGAGCCGTGCTCTGAAAGAAATGAAATTCCAAAGGGTCATTAAATATTTAATCAATGAGTTTTTTCCAATTTTAAATCAAGAAAACAGGATGATTTAAAAAAAATCTCTATTCAGTGAGGACGAGAGAGTTTGCTGGAATTTCAGGTTTCAACATCTCATGCTCATTCAATGCCCCATTGCAAAAAGAAAAGCCTCTGGACCAAACGTGCTAAACAAACAGATCATGTTTCAACTGTTTAGCACACAGTGAATTGTTCAGCTCAGACTTGGAAATGGATCTTATCAATGGAAACAATTTTCATAATCTGTTATTTTTTCAGTAGATAAGACAAGATTTACATAAAAATCATAAGCACGATTTTAAAAATATTTTAAATAGTTAAAAAAAGACTCCAATTATACTCACACATATCAATTGTTAGTTCTCTTATAATTCAAGAGGATTTTTAACATGACACAAGAGATAAAGTAATTATTTAAAATAGATTAGCAGTAGCAGTGTACTTAGCTCCTTATTTAACAATTTCACCACGTAACAGATAATATATTTTCTGATATAACCTCTACTCTACATTCCTGCCTTCTCTACAGTGACCTTTCACTCCTTTAGTTGGCAAAGATCTTTCTCTTCTCTCCTTCAAAAATACTAAAAGGCTCTCCTCCCGACACTGGAAGTTTCAAAGCTCCTGAAGGAGAGAAGAAAAAAAAATTGCGCCTCATATCATATCATATATATACAGCCGGAAACAGGCCTTTTCGGCCCACCAAGTCCGTGCCGCCCAGCGATCCCCGTACATTAACACTATCCTACACCCACTAGGGACAATTTTTACATTTTACCCAGCCAATTAACCTACATACCTGTACGTCTTTGGAGTGTGGGAGGAAACCGAAGATCTCGGAGAAAACCCACGCAGGTCACGGGGGGAACGTACAAATCCTTACAGTGCAGCACCCGTAGTCAGGATCGAACCTGAGTCTCCGGCGCTGCATTCGCTGTAAAGCAGCAACTCTACCGCTGCGCTACCGTGCCGCCCATGTTGGCTTTAAATGGACACCTCTTATTTTTAAACATTAACTCTATGTTCTAGAGTCTCCCAGAAAAGAAAACATCCTCAAAACGTTAACCCTGTCAAGATTCTTCCAGATCTTATAATGTTTCAATCAAGTCTCCTCTCGTAAAAGCAAGACTGATTACTGGAATTGGCATACGAATTGTTAAGAGTTTTTATTTAAACCTTACAGCATTGTTAATTTGGGGGAAAAAGTAGTACTTACACATGCAATTTTTAACAAATACCATATTTCTTTCTGTCTCTTCTCTTGCGATCTCAACAACATTTTTTCATTTTCTCTAATGTTGTCAAGCGCTTGTTCAATCTTTGGGAAAAGATCAATGATCTTCTGCTTACAGGACAACAGCTTACTGTGATTTAGAAAGGAAGACACATTGGGATAAAGATATCAAGACAGCTTGCTAATATATTATATTGCTTATAAAGATGACATTAACATGCAGCAAGTAACAGATTTGGATGACAATAACAGCAAGAGATTTGTACGTCTGATATAACAATATTCATTTCAAGATTTTACATTTCAATATTTATTAATGCCCTTTTCGCACTCGCGTGAAAAACCATGCACAGTACATGGTAGGACATTTTCGTCTTTGGAGTTAAATACAGGCAGTCCCCGTGTTACACAAGGGTTCCGTTCCTGAGAACTGTCAGTAAACTAATTCCTTTCGGGTGCTGTCAGTGTGGAGTTTGCACGTTCTCCCTGTGACCGCATGGGTTTCTTCTGGGTGCTTCGGTCTCCTCCCACATCCTAAAGATGTGCCGGTTTGTAGATTAATTGGCTTCTGTACACTGGACAAGTTGTGTACGGAGTGGATGGGAAAGTGGTATAACAGAAATAGTGCAAATGAGTGATCAATGGTCAGTGTGGACTTGGTGGTCGAAGGGCATGTTTCCATCCCATATCTCTAAGCTAAACTATCCATAAGTAGGAAACAAATAATTTTTCAGTAAGGGAAAATAAATAGGTGACAGAAATAATAGAGGTTCACTTGGTTTCATCCAGTTACCACAAATACAGTCATGAAAGAGCCAAAGCACCAACAGAGGAAATAAAATTCCAACAAGACATTTCTTTTTGATTAAGCCACAGTTTAAACACTTAGATGTTTGCCCGCATTGATGCTTTCAACATAAATTATTCAATGTTATATTAAACTTTAAAGACAAATATCCATGATCAAGTACAAAAGACAGGTTTGTTTTCACAGAGGCATTGTTTGTATTTAGAGTTCTATGGGAGAATTTGCATAAAGTCGAATTTCTATAAGTCACACCTTCCATAACCTGGGCAGCATTTGTATCATGAATCAGCTTTAGCCAAAGAATGATGGAAATGTGGGACATTTAGTCCCAGACATTTCAAGTCTCAACTTCACAAAGTAGTGACTTTTGAAAAAATATTTACAAATGTTAATTAATCAAGAAAGTAAAGTTAAAATGGCCGATAAAGTTGATCCATCAACCTACAACATTAATGTAAGGTAGTGAACAATATAACCAAATCTTTTAGCTGCATAAATATACTTTCAAATACCTATTACCATTAATCATTTATTGTTTACATGCAAGACAACATTGAATGGTAATGTTGATTAGGAGGGGCATAATTATCAGAGCCACGCTTTTACTTACACAAATGCAATATGAATGCAACCTTCAGGTATCAATGTTCGAAATCAGACCATGATGCTTGGTTGATTTTCGTACTTCCTTACCCAAAGGTAATGAATTGCGTTGAACCCTTCAGAAAGATGGTCTAACTGAACCAGATTAAAAGGATGCGCATGGGGACACAGCGAATAAAGTCAACACTCTCAATCTTTTTCCCAGGGTAGAGGATTCTAAAAGTAGAGGGCATGGGCTTAAGGTGAGAGGGGAGGGATTTACGAGGGACCTCAAGGGCAACGTTCTCACTCAGAAGGGCAGTCCGTATCTGGATTGAACTTCCAGTGGAACCTATAGAAGTGGACTTTTAAAATACATTTGAACAGATATTAATATGAAGGGTTTAGAGGGCTAAGGGCCACATACAGGAAAATGGGACTGAACCAGTGTAGTATCTTGGTTAGCATGGACTGAAGTGCTATGACTCCATGAATAGAGCTCTATGACTCTATGAATAGCAAGGTACTATTCAATGAACAGTGAGTACCAAATCTTGCTTGTTTCCCTTTCTAAAATACATTTTAAATGTGCTTTATTATACATGATATAAAGATATTTTAACTTTTTAAAACTACTTAAAAATCCCAATCAAAATTTGAGTGTTCATACCTGAGATGGGTGTATAGCTCCTTAAGCACACGATCTTGATTCTGAACTGTTTGCACAATGATCTTCACCATCTCTGTACTGTCTCCATATTGATGCGAGTCTTAAATCAAAATATATTCTTTAAATGATAAATGGTCATTTTTGACGGTCTGTATCTCTCTCCTCAAATGCTGCTTGACCTGCTGAGTATTTATAACATTTTGCTGTTTTTATTTCTCATTTCCAACATTTGTAGGGTTTTTTGGGTGCTTTTTTCCCCGCTAATTTTTCACCGCTTCATTTGGAAAAGGTATTTTCCAGGAGAACATTGAAGAACTTGCAACAGCAACAGAAGCAACCGGCAGATCAATTATTTGTGAAATAATTCAATTTCCACCACTTTCCATTGGAGCTTGCACTGAAATACCCCAAAAGGTCAGATGCACTGGAGCATATCTACTGATAGAAATTAGATTGTTGCCATCTATTAACAGTCCAATCATGGGCTTTCCACACGACAAATACCGAAGATTATTTGCTTTGCAAACACTAAAAGAAAAGTAAATTGCCTCTTAACAAGCTTGCTAACAGGCCAAAGATACACTAGTCCCACTGACATCGATGTTATTGATTGGATGCACCAAGTCTTTTAAATGAAAAGTTAGTGATCAATGAGGCACAGTGCTGAAGAATAAGATGCCACCAGAGGCGTGCAAGCCTGGGCATTGTTATAGTGATGTCTGCATTTGCATTCATGAACCAGATGATTGGACATGTGTAGAATGCAAGCAGACTCAAAAATTATTTATTGAAGTGATCTTATCAACTGCTTGACTGGACAAGATACACTCCAATCTTCTACTCCCTCCCAGCTTTTTTAAGCATCATTACGCTCAAGCTGGAAACATTAAGAATCAGTTGGAAAATATTAATGTGGCAGCCAAACCAAACGATATCCCATTATTCTGCCAGCTTCACTCTGCATATCAATAGCAACTGAAATGGGTGGATTTCTCAGCATTCACTTACAGAAAGGATATGCCAGTACTTCAGAGTATTTGAAATCCCAATGCTCCTCCCACTCAATTTTCTTTCTCCTCATTGATTATTTTTTCACATGACTTTGATCAATCTTTCCGAAAATTACAATAATATAATATATTCCTTCATTCGTCCCATACCGAGGAAATTTACAGTGTTACAGCAGCAAAGTGGATAGCAAGAAATCATTCATTATAAATAAAAGTAAAGACAAGGATAAATTGTATTCTTTTAGCTGTTACTGTTGACTCGTCTGCTGGGAGCAGTGCTGGTTGTGCACTGACAACAACGGGAAGGAAGGACCTCCTATATCTCTCCTTCACGCACTTGGGGTGAAGGAGTCTGTCACTGAAGGAGCTACTCAGTGCAGTATTGAGTATTGTATAAAGAAGCTGGAATCTGTGTGATATCAAAGTGTAATTCTGAATTTTATCTTAGATCTACACATCAACAGCAATCACTACCTACAAAATTCCAACCAATTACTCAGAAATTCATTAATCTAAAATTAGATACCAAGAAACCATGTCAACTAAAACCATTCTATTAGTTGGCTTGGCATGTGGAAATGTGAAGATGTTTCAAAATTTTATTTTTAAGTTCTATAACACAATTAAGAGACACTCGAGACATGGATAGGTATATGGGCCAAATGCAGGAAGATGGGACTAGCTTAGATGGGGCATCATGGTCAGCATGGACGAGTTGAGCCGAGGCCCTGCTTCAATGCTGCATAACTCTATGCCTCTCATTCTCATTACCTATTCTGCATTAGTGCAGCTCCTCAACCTTACATACTGTTTTTCTTTGCAATACAGCTCTTGCACATTAATTCAGGCCTTTACAAAATGTCCACAAAATTCATAAAAGATAGGACATTACTAATTTTTTAAAAATAATAATAATCTGCTTTTTGCAAAGAACTCAAAATTAGTTTTAAAATCATGAACTGGTTCTTGTTGTTTACGGATAGACAACGATAACCTGATAAAAAACTTAAGACTCATTTCACGCTCTTTCACACTATGTTCATAAAGATAGAAGCTAAAATGCCAACTGCAGAGTTAAAAATAAGCACAATACCTTTTGGTTTTCCCTTGAGCTTTCTGTATAAATCAATAGATTTCTGTTCACTAGAAAGGAAAATTATGATTAGTAAAATGATTTATTACACTAACATGCTTGAAAATCAATCTAATGAATTGTTATGTCTGTTGAAGACCAATACTTGCCATAAATAATTCCTTTCATAAATTAATCTAAACGTGTGGATGATTGGTCTATTCTGCTGAAAGCATAGTTATAGATTTTTTCTGGGACTTATTCAATCCTAGCGCAGTGTTAAAGCATTTGTCCCTGTGAAAGCTCAGAACTAAATTACTGCTTTGTGTTCAGCTGCACAATACACTTTCCTTCAAGTTTAGAAATATATCTTACAGTCTTGCTTGCTCAACAGTAAAGTACTTCCCATATCTCTATTCTCAAATGCAAGTCCTGCATTTATTAACACAACTGGACAATGACAGATTCACTTGTTCTAAACGGAATTGGATATTTTTCCTACTCAGAAACAGCAAGTGCCTCATGATTCTGTGGTACTCAATGTAATTACACCTTCTTCACAATGATTGAGTAACAACGTCAAAAAGGTCATGAGGAAAGCTCATAAGTGACAAAATATTTGGTGATAGAAGTCCAATATAAATAATAGCTTTGAATCTGCAGAACAATTCCACTGATGCAGAATATGAAAAAATAGATTTGAGAAATCAATGTTTTCTCTATCAGAGAGGCAAAAAGGTAAGTGTACAAAACAATGAAAAACCACTCCCAATTATATTCCACATTAATATCACCCCATATTTTATTTAGAGAAAACGTCTGTAATTATTGTTGTACAAAAATTGGTCTTAGATCCAGAGCCCCAAAAAATGGAAAACAACAAAATTCTCATTCTGATCATGATCGAACAACTGCAATCAAACAGAAAATTGGATTAACTATGGTCACTCGTGCACCCAAGCAGTCTCCTTCATAGTTTAGAAGTCTTTGTTGTGACATAAAAGAGAATGAGTAACCATGACAGGATACGTCCTTGCCAAAGCCTGGTGAACTGGTGGAAACATTCATGTGTTGGGGATGGCAAGTACACATCCTTTGTGTCTGTCAGATGTTGAAAGACTGGAGCGACTAGGCTTGTATACACTGGAATTTAGAAGGATGAGAGGGGATCTTATTGAAACATATAAGATCATTAAGGGATTGGACACGTTAGAGGCAGGAAACATGTATCCAATGTGGGGGGAGTCCAGAACCAGGGGCCACAGTTTAAGAGTAAGGGGTAGGCCATTTAGAACGGAGATGGGGAAAAACTTTTTCAGTCAGAGAGTTGTGAATCTGTGGAATTCTCTGCCTCAGAAGGCAGTGGAGGCCAATTCTCTGAATGCATTCAAGAGAGAGCTAGATAGAGCTCTTAAGGATAGCGGAGTCAGGGGGTATGGGGAGAAGGCAGGAACGGGGTACTGATTGTGAATGATCAGCCATGATCACATTGAATGGCGGTGCTGGCTCGAAGGGCCGAATGGCCTATTCCTGCACCTATTGTCTATTGTCCATTGTCCTTTCATCACTTTATATTGGATTATCCTTCCCACGCTCATAATTGTTCTATTTGAACACAGATCCTTTGCCTTATACAGTTTTATGTCTGCAACACAAGGAAAATAGTGATATTTACAATGCAAAAAAATTGTACAGTAAGAGACTCCATTTTTATGCTTTAATGAACATTGGAGTCACGGTTTGCCATTAAACCCAGTCCAGTTAAAAAAAAAAAATCTGCAGATTGAAGATTGTTGGCCGCATGTTAAAATGCTGCATTCCTTGTCTCCCACTACTTAATACATTTTTGGGGGGAAGATACAGCTGTCAATTATGAAGAAATCTATTACACCAAGTGTAAATTATTTTTCTTACAGGTTTTCCATGACGTCTCCCTGTCGTCTCGCATATGGGCTCCTCTGAAGTTCCACTATCTCACTGTGCAGACTTACAATTTGTTCTTCCAAATGACCAATTTCAGCAGCCTTAAAATGTCAAAACAAAGTTTCCTTAAATGAAGCCAACTATAGATGTTATTACTGCAACTGTCAGGTATGAAGAAACAATAATAATTAAATAATTGGATTATTCACTGCACAGCTATGTAAACACAGAATAACTGATGGGTAATGAGAGGATTCCAGAAGAGTGCACTGATACATGAATACACCTCTTAAGTAGTCCATTAAGGTTGAGAATGACTTCTTGTATTCCATTTCTGCTGGTTCCAAGTTGCCTGATGAAATCACAGTAGAATCCATCTGTATTGGGGAGGTGCTTGACTAGTGAATTCCTTCCAACCTTTTACTACTTAGCTAAAATGCAGAGAATAGTGGAAGTGCTCCGCACATTAGGAGCATCTTTGTAGAGCAAAGCAGAGTCAATGTCGCTCACTAAGCTTCATGGGGTGGAGATGGGGGTAGAGATGTCACCGATAGAACAAAGCCAGGGCATGCCTTCCTGCTCTGCTTTTCACAACTCATACATTCTTTTGTCTATGTTCTCACTCTCCAACTGCTCCCATCCACTCATTAATCTTTACAGCAGATCGCCGCTGTCATCCCAGTTTTACTCCATTAGGAACATCATCCTTCCCCACTCTGCATCGTAACAAGCTTTTCTCTCCTTCTCAGGTCTGACGAAGGGTCATCAACTTGAGAATTTGCTTTTCTTGTAGATGTGGCCTGATCTGTGTAGTTTTTTCCAGCATTTTCTGTTTGTATTTTAGATTTCTAGATTTTTGATTTTCTACTGAGCTTCTGTGCACTTTGGCAAATGGAGTTGAGGCCTTCAAATGCCATCCTGAATGCTCTCTCTCTGTTTTTGAGCAGTCATGGGCCATGGCATTCCTCGAGTCAATGAGCACATCACATCTGTGAATTGTTTCCTCTGCCCACTTGATAATCTCTTCCTGCAACTGAATTTAGAGTAAATAGTTTGCTTCAGATACCAGCCATAGGCACGTGAAAAAGGATGTGGAGGCTTTGGAGAGGGTGCAGAAGAGTTCATGCATTAGCTTAAAGAATTTGGACATACTTGGATTGTTTTCTCCTGTGTTGAAGGATGAGGGGCAATTTGATAGAAGCATAAAAAATCACGAGAAACATAGATAGGAGAGGTAGTGTTCTTCCCCACTAGGGAGCCAAGGTTTAAGGTAAAAGAGGGAAAGTTTAAAACAGACATGCATTGCAAGACCTTTTTTTTACAGGTGCTTGAAACACGCTGCCAGGAGAGGTGGTAGAAGCAGATAGGATAGCAACGATCAAGAGACTTTTAGACACATGAACAAGTAGGGAAAAGAGGGATATGAACCGTGTACAGGATTAGTACGATTAACATCAGTGCAGACACGATGGGCTGAAGGACCTCCTCGTGTGTTGTACTGTTCTATGTTCTGTGTCAGACAGCCTGTCCTAAATGAGCCTATAATTAAAGCTTCAATGCTGGGGATGCTGCCTTGGGAGAAGCTATCGATGCTGATTTGCTTTTCCTGCCTGTGAATTTGGACGATTTTTGCAGAGAGGGTGTTGATAACACCTCACAGCTTACACCAACACAATAGGGGTAATTTACAGTGGCCAATTAACCTACCAACCGGCACATCAGTGCTAATGGCATATTGGCCTTCATTGCAGAGGATTTGAGTTTAGGAGCAAGGAGGTCCTACTGCAGTTGTACAGGGCCCTGGTGGGACCGCACCTGGAGTGCAATTTTGGTCTCCTAATTTCAGGAAGAACATTATTGCTATTGAGGGAGTGCAGCGTAGGTTCACCAGGTTAATTCCCGGGATGGAGGGACTGATGTATGATGAAAAAATGGATCGACTGGGCTTGTGTTCGCTGGAATTTAGAAGGATGAGAGGGGATCTTATAGAAACAAAAGATTCTTAGAGGATTGGGCAGGCTAGATGAAGAAAAAATGTTCGCGATGTTGGTTGGGGGAGTCCAGAATCAGGGGTAACAGTTTAAGACTAAGGGTTAGGCCACTTAGGACTGAGATGAGGAAAACCTTTTCACCCAGAGTGTTGTGAATCTGTGGAATTCTCTGCCACAGAAGGCAGTGGAGGTAATTCACTGGATGTTTTCAAGAGAGAGTTAGATTTGGCTAGTAATCAAGGGATATGGGGAAAAAGCAGGGACAGGGTACTGATTTTAGGTGATCAGCCATGATCATATTGAGTGGCAGTGCTGGCTGGAAGGGCTGAATGGCCGACTCCTGCAACTATTTTCTATGTTTCTATGTGACAAGAAACCAAAGCAACTAGGGGGAAATCTATATGGTGACGGGAAGAACATGCAAACTCCACAAAGACAGCACCCAAGATGGGATTTCAGCCTGGTCTCTGGGGCTGTTACCTTGTTACATTGAAGAATTGTAAAGTAATTTACAACTTAAAATCGAATGAATGTGTCGGAAAGAACTGCAGATGCAAAGGTGCATCGAAGGTGGACACAAAATGCTGGAGCAACTCAGTGGAACAGGCAGCATCTCTGGAGAGAAAGAATGGGTGACGTTTCGGGTCGAGACCGTTCTTTGGTCCTAACAATATGCATCCAGAGGAAAACATAAAGACAAATATTACTATTTTGAATCCCGGATCTAATGAGAACTTGACAAGACATGGGGAATTTATTGTGCTGTACAAGGTCATATACCATAATTATTAGCTGTAGTAGAATAAAATTAACTTTCTCAGTACACAATTATTCAGATCTTTCTTGGTGACAAACCCAAGCATCTCAGCATACCAAAGACTGTTGAGAAAAAAAAACCAAATGCTGAAGGAACTCAGAATCCCTGGTGGGAATTGTCAGGCAATGTTTCAGGTCAGGACACCTCCTAACCTGACGAATCAGTCTGAAGAAGAATCCCCAACAGAAACATCACTCCATTCCCTCCACAGATGCTGCCTGACCTGCTGAGTTCCTTCAGCACTTTTTGTGTTGCTCAAGATTCCAGCACCTGCAGTTTCTTGTATCATCAATGACTATTTCTTAGCTGTGTCAAATATTACCTGTATGGTACTAACATTTATTTAGTAGAACTAAAATACAATTTCACTGTCAAACACCATTAAAACCTTCAATTTATTTACCTGTTTACAAGCCTCTGCCTTCTCTTCCATTTCCTTCCATGCTTTTAACATCTTCTCAGAAGCTAAGAATAGAAATATACAATTTCAATCAAAATTTAGAAGTAACTTAGCAATAAATAACATACTGTACCTTAAATTTCACAACCATCTCCTGAAAATATAAACAAATGGAAATCATATTGTAAGAACTAGAATAAATAAATGTAGATTGAGCCTGAAGACGATGTGATAACGTGGGCAACATCTACCCGATATTAAAATAAATCACACATTGGCAAATTTCATTCAACAATACAGGGCGGCACGGTAGCGCAGCGGTAGAGTTGCTGCTTTACAGCGAATGCAGCGCCGGAGACTCAGGTTCGATCCTGACTACAGGTGCTGTACTGTAAGGAGTTTGTACGTTCTCCCCGTGACCTGCGTGGGTTTTCTCCGAGATCTTCGGTTTCCTCCCACACTCCAAAGACGTACAGGTATGTAGGTTAATTGACTGGGTAAATGTAAAAATTGTCCCTAGTGTGTGTAGGATGGTGTTAATAGTGTTAGTGTGCAGGGATCGCTGGGCGGCGCGGACTTGGTGGGCCGAAAAGGCCTGTTTCCGAGCTGTATCTGAAATATGAAATATGAAATAAAATATGAAGTTTGGGACCTGGAATATCAGGACCCTCATAGGTAATCGCCCAGTGATAGAACTAAATCTTGTACTGTTGTCATAGCTTGGGAACAATAAAGTAAATCTTAAGTAAACATCAGATAAAATAAAGATGTCACAAGTTTAGGAATAGAAAGTTAGGAATAGAAAATGATCCAGTGTTTCTGCACCCTCTCCAGCCCAAGATCCAACACAGATGTGCGTTTAGTCACTATTTCTCTTTCTCCAAAAAGTATTGCTCTTCAATTCACACTCTCCACTTTGCTGTGGAAACTCTTTCAGTTTCTCTGTCCTCTTTTCATATTGAAACCTACAATTGTATTCATATTTTTTTCAATCTACTGACCAACTTGTTTGGCCAATTTTGTTATTCTATTTTAGTATTTACCAAAGTCAATTTTTAACTGGAATTTGAACTTGCAATGATCTGACTCAGATGAGAGTGAGCTGCTCCCCCATGTAAATCAGAACATTGCAAGTTCAAATTCCAGTTTAAACTTGAGCACCAGTTCAGTGCCAAGAGGAAGCTGCCCTGTTGTTGATTCCCTTCTCTCAGGTGGTGTTTTTCACAAGGAGCCATCTAACCTTTCTGGTTGGCATTTAAAAAAAACCACACAATATTTTCGATGTTTCTAGGAATAGATCGGGTAGATGCACAGAGTCGTTTACCCAGAGTAGGGGAATCGAGGACCAGAGGACATAGGTTCAAGGTGAAGGAGAAACAATTTAATAGGAATCCGAGGTGTAACTTTTTCACACAGAGGGTGGTGGGTGCATGGAACAAGCTGCCAGAGGAGGTAGTTGAGGCTGAGACTATCCCATCGTTTAAGAAACAGTTGGACAGGTGACGATTCCGGTTCTTTATGTCAATCTCGTTCAATAATAATTGATCCAAACACTTGTTCTTCAATTGAAACCTTTCAGGAAGCGCTGCAATGATTCCTCCAAGTCTGCTCCTATGGAGCACATGGTCTCCGGAACAGGCTGGGACGAACATACTCACACATAATAATAATAATAATAATAATAATATTCATTTATTGTCATTGCAACGAGTACAACGAAATTAAAAAATAGCCAATCCTGACGGTGCGTACAAACATATATGCAATAAATGCAAAAACAAATAAATACATAAATACAATTATATTAAGTACAAGATTTTTTAACGGTGTTGCCTAGTGCAAAGGTAGTGTTCAGTTCTCGTATGGCCCTGGGGTAAAAACTGTTCTTAAGTCTGTTTGTTCGGGATTTGATCGACCTGAAACGTCGACCAGAGGGCAGATGAACAAACAGACGGTGGCCGGGGTGGGATGGATCTTTTATTATTTTGCCTGCTCTACTGAGGCAGCGTAGGCTGAACAGGTGCTCCAGGGAGGGCAGTGAGCAGCCGATGATCTTCTGGGCCGTCGTGATGACCCTCTGAAGGGCCTTCCTGTCCTTTTCTGAGCAGCTGGCGTACCATGTGGTTATACAGTATGCCAGCACACTCTCGATGGAGCAGCGATAGAAGGACAACATGAGCTTCTCCTGCAGGTTGGTTTTCCTGAGGATCCTCAGGAAGTGGAGTCTCTGCTGTGCCTTCTTTACTGTGGTGATGGTGTTGGTAGACCAGGTAAGATCCTCTGCGATGTGCGTACCCAGGAACCTGAAAGCGGGTACCCTTTCCACACAGACCCCATTGATGTAGAGTGGGTCGTATTCTACACTGGTTTTTCTAAAGTCAATTATAAGTTCCTTTGTTTTGGAGGAGTTCAGGACCAGATTGTTCACTGAACACCATGCTGCCAGCCTTTGGATTTCATCCCTATAGGCTGTCTCATCTCCTCCTGAGATGAGTCCAACCACAGTCGTGTCATCCGCGAACTTGATGATGGTGTTGGTGGGATGGGTGGGGGCGCAGTCGTGAGTGTAGAGGGAGTAAAGGATGGGGCTCAACACACAGCCCTGTGGTGAGCCGGTGCTCAGTGTATCATATCATATCATATCATATATATACAGCCGGAAACAGGCCTTTTTCGGCCCACCAAGTCCGTGCCGCCCAGCGATCCCCGTACATTAACACCATCCTACACCCACTAGGGACAATTTTTACATTTACCCAGCCAATTAACCTACATACCTGTACGTCTTTGGAGTGTGGGAGGAAACCGAAGATCTCGGAGAAAACCCACGCAGGTCACGGGGAGAACGTACAAACTCCTTACAGTGCAGCACCCGTAGTCAGGATCGAACCTGAGTCTCCGGCGCTGCATTCGCTGTAAAGCAGCAACTCTACCGCTGCGCTACCGTGCAATGGTGGAGGAGAGGTGAGGGCCTATTTTGACGGTCTGGGGGCGGTTGGTCAGGAAGTCCTTGATCCATTGGCAGATGGTTTGGGAAAATCCAAGGTCGGAAAGTTTGGTGACCAGTCTGCTCGGGATGACCGTGTTAAAGGCAGAGCTGAAGTCGAGGAAGAGCATCCTCACATAGCTCCCCTGGTGTTCAAGGTGGGTCAGTGCAGTGTGAAGAGCAGTGTCGATGGCATCCCCTGTAGACCTATTTGCTCTGTAGGCAAACTGGTGTGGGTCGAAGGTGGGTGGGAGGCTGGCTTTGATGTGCTGCAGGACCAGTCTCTCGAAGCACTTTGTGATGACCGGTGTGAGTGCTACCGGACGGTAGTCGTTGAGGCCGCTGATGACAGACTTTTTCGGCAGTGGGATGATTGTGGCGGACTTCAGGCAGGGAGGGATGGTGGATTTTAAAAGGGACAGGTTGACATACCAAGACAGTGTCGATATAGTTTCCAAATAACAGAATGGAGGGGGCACAATTAAGGGGCATGGCAACATGTTCATCCAGTCACAAGTAGGCCCTTCCCAGTCCCAGTTATGACCAACCCCGTACATCCTATTGTATCTGCTGGAACAATCTGTGATTAGGATGTTAATCACTTCTCAACCGTCCATGGTTTCACAACCTCTAGCTAACGAGCAGAGATATATCATACAATAGCAAAGCAAGCAGTGATAATTGTTTCTAATGAACCCTTACCCATAATGCTACCATCTTTGGCCTTGGCTTAATCAGACACTTCGTATTTTACCTTAATTCCTCACAGGTACATGGATAGGGCAGGTTTGGAGGGTTATGGACCAAGCGCAGGCAAGTGGGACTAGGGTAGCTGGGACATTGTTGGCCGGTGTGGGCGAGTTGGGCCGAAGGGCCTGTTTCCACACTGTATCACTCTATGACTCTATGACTCTAATTCTGTCCAATGCTTTGATCAATATGCATTTTCAATCAACCCTACAAAAACAACTTAGTTGGCAACTATTACAATAACCTTTGTGGGGGTTTGCTGTGCATCAATCTGTTTTTCCATGTTTCTTACAATATGATTGCAATTTTCTTCATTAATACATAGCTGTAATTTTTTGTGAGAAATAGCCAAGAAAGGTTCTAGAAAATACAAATCTTTTGTCTAGTATGAACATCTGCAAGCACTCCATCTTTTTTCAACACAGTAAAGTTAAAACATAACATTGTAACAAATAAAGTTTCTGTCTTTTAACGCCATTTATCTTTATTCAACATTTTTGGCATTTAAGAGTCGGTGATAATCCAGGCTTACTGTGTAAAAAATAAAGTTAGATTAGCTGAAATCATCAGATTTACTTTAGTTTATGAAGGTTTTGACAAATTCTCAACCTATTGGGTCCTTTGATTATTTCTACTGTGCTTGATCTTTGATGTGGAGTTTGTTTAAGTACAAGAATAGTGATAAATTTATTGCAGTATAAATTTGAAGCAATATTTCAGGGATTGGCTCAAAAAATAACTCCTTCTTAAGCCCTTTGCTCCTCTAGCAAGCATAGGCCATTGACAAATGTCCTCCACTTCACTCGGTTGTTGGCAGTTCTTTCGAGATCTCCCCAGTTGAGCCACTCCCAGACATTTCTGCCTGGACACCTCTTCCCCAGCTTTTCCTGGAGCGACCTCTTTTCCTTTTTCTTTGGGGGTTCCATTTCAGGGCTTGCCGGGTGATTTTTGTGGCAGGTTTTTTGAGGTTGTGTCCAATCCAACTCCATTTTCTCTTTCAAATTTGTAAGTCAATGGGATCCTGGCTTGTTCTTTTTCCAGAGGTCCACATTGTTTACTTTGTCTCTCCACCAGATGTTTAGTATTCTCTTGAGGCAGATGTTAATGAATGTTTGCAGTCTGTTTATTGTGTGTTTTGTTGTTTTCCATGTCTCTGATCCATACAGCATCACCTGCTTCACATTTGAGTTAAAGATGCATATTGAGATGTGTTTTGAGCTCCACATCTTCCTGAGCATGTTAAACACCACCCTGTGCTCTGACAACCCCCACAGAGTTCCAAACAGAGCATTTTAATTTAACAGTATTCCTCCAAAAGGGGAATAAATTACAGGTATTCAAACGGTGTATCTCTCAGCCAGATAGAAATAATGATGCTGATGGGATTAGTCAAAAGCTGGTAGTAGAAACTAGTATTGGAAAAGCGATGTTATTATTGACCACTGTTATGTGCGCTGTAAGTATATGAACTAAAAAAGAGTTACCACATTACCATATATTTATCAATGAACTAGTCCAAAAAATTCCTGTTATACATAAAAGACAGAGTATGTTTGATTTATTTTATTAGATATTAGGTCCAGTTTTGTGTTTTTATAAACAGGTCGGAATTTTGGACCATCAATCCAGGGACACGAGTTTGAGGAAGGTCACTGTTTTTGAGGCTGTGTTTGATACAATCCTTGTATTAGTTTCTTGAACATCTCTCCTTCCGGTGGTCATGTGAAAGGCCTATGTAAAGGAGCTGATGTGACATATGGAAACTGTCTGTCTCGATCACATGGTCTATCCAGTGGAACTGAGCCCTCAGGATCATGGCCTCATTGCTGATCAGGCTGCCTGATCACCCTCCCATGCCATTTGATGCCCAATAGTGATTGCATAGATCTCACGTGGAAATGCTTTGAAATCTTCTTGTAAAGGTTTTATCTGTCTTACGTTCTCCAATGGTCAAAATCTTCAAAAGTATCATGAACAGTGAGAAGGGTTAAACTATGGTTCAATTCACACAAGTTTTGTACTTTGATTAGGGCTTTGGTCCTGTAGATTGTTGTTATCCAATTGGGCACATCCAAACAAAGTCTTAATCAAAATAAGCTTGGATTTCTGAGGTGCCTTTAGTTTCAAGGATTTTGGACATGAATGGAGGCAGGTTCACTGTTTGCAAAGGAAGAGGTGTAAAAGGTGTTTTTTTTTAAGATAATGATTGACAAAGAGGAGGAAAAGCAATTACAATGGAAGTCAATTTGGGTCTCAGAAGGGAAATGCAGTCGTCAGCAATTTTAATGGAAGTAGGTTCAAGAGAGAGATTCATGGAAAAAAGACATGAAGCTCTGCTGCTGCAATTTAAATTCTATTTGATTAAATGATTCCAATTGTACATCAGGAAACAAATGCTCCACTTTGTCATCTTGTTGTCACAATGCTTTTGCTTGTGATAGAAAGATGCTCACCAGGGATCGATGACAAATGAGTTATTTTCCAGTCACGTCATTCCTTCAGACCAATCATTATACTCACAAACAGCAAGCAGGTGTTTCAAACGAGACTGAGAGCTGTACAAATTCATGAATTTCCTGTTTCTACCAGCAGTCCCATCAATCAAACAAGGACTAGTCAGGCCAGTTGCACAACTAATTGCAGCGTATAACATTGCCGCAGAATAACATGAAAAGAAAGGACATTAGATCACTTACTGCCAATGTAATTAACAATAGGTCCATCAATAAACACAAGATCACAACACATTCAGAAAGAATTTAATAAAGTGAACACTTACATATTCCATATGCCATTTGCTCGCTGTACTTTTCCAGATCAAGCTTAATGCTGGACTGAAAGAAATCCAACCTAGCCTTCAACTGCTGAGAATTAGAAAACATGGTTGTTTTCATTTTTGTAAGGTTATTGTTATAACGAAGCAGACTCAACCTGGAAATAAATCACAATCAAAAAATAAGATTCCAAGAAACATCTAAAAACAAAATCTTTAACAATGAACAGGTTTCTATTGAAAAAGCATTCAGTAACACAACAAAAAAAAATGACAGGGAAGTGACTGGCCAGTAAGATATAAATCAGTCATCTTAACGGGCGCACAGTGGACTGAAAGAAATCCAATGTGCGGGGATCGCTGGTCGGCGCCGACAGTGGGCTGAAGGGCCTGTTTCCGTGCTGTATCTCTAAACTAAGCTAAGCTACAATTAAAATATAAACACGTGGGTGATGTGGTGGTGCAGCTAATATTGCTACTGCTTCAAAGCACGAGAAATCTAGGTTCAATCTTCAGGTGCTGTCTCTGTGTGCTGTTTGTAATATTCTCCCCATGATCATGTGGGTTTCCTCTGGGAGCTTCAGTTTCCTCCCACAACCCAATGTCCAATGGGTTGGTAGATTAATTGGCCACTTTAAATTGCCCCTAATGTGGGAAAAGCTCCATCCGCTGGATAGCGCACAAAAAAGCTTTCCACTGTACCTCAGTACAAGTGGCAATGATAAACTAAAATTAATGACCTTTATTTCTAAAAGCAAAATATTCTTGTCAGCCAAGTAATTTAATAGTCGTCAACATATATTTAATAGCCTTATAGCCAACAGTGAAAGCAATTAATTACTCCAGAAACAAAGCAAAATATTTGCGTCGCTGGAAACAAACCTGAAACTAAACTTGGAAGTTGCATTTACTAATCATACAATATTTATGCTCCCCAAATGTGGCCAAATATTAAGATTATTATGCTATTTTTTGCCAGTAGATATTGTCCATCTCATATATAACCAAATTGCAGCCAAATCCACACAAACCCGAATGGAAATTGGAAATGTGCCCATCAGGAAATAGCATTATTTGCGTGCTGCAGTAAAGACAGGAAGTTGGCCACAACAATCATGTTAGCATCTCAAGCAAGCTTACTGACTGAAAAAATAATTTACTCCAAGGCACAGCATTGGGGTAGAATATTATTTAATTGAAAAAAGAATTAGATGATTTTGTAGGAAATATTTCAAATAAATGAACAGATTTTTAAATTTTGCTTTGCTCTCAACATAATTTGATTATCATTTTTGTTTCACTCGGAAAGATTGGAGCTCCCCAGAGAATGCAAAATTAGTATTCTACAGGGACGGGAAAGACAGGAACATTTTTTAAAAGATGCTCAAAATTGAACATAAATCAACACAGTCTCATTCTTCCACATTGTAAATTGTTTTAGGAAATTCTACTTTAAAAAATATATTAATTTTCCTTTTCTATTATTTTTAAGTCTTTGAATTTTTCTTCCTGAAATGTCTTGCACCTCTTCTAATTCATCCTTCTTTTTGGATCTTCCTTGAGATCTTAATCCTTGACCTTATAATTTGTGAGTGAGTACATCGAGAAGCAAACATAAATTTAAGTCTTTCTTCATATAATTATTTATTGGTGGTGTATTACATCAGCTCTATATAGGGTGCAGAAATGACTTACATTGCAGCTCTCTGGCCCTGGAACAATCTGCTGTAGTCCTCCTTCAATCCACAGACATAATTCACAGCCTCTCCCCACACCTTCCTCAGCTGTACATTAGGTAACATTATCTTAGCATCTCGTACTATAAGAAAACATTACAATTAAGTTAAAATGCAGCATTTCTGAATTTTAATTGACACCAAAATCTACAAACCATTAAAATCTAGTTTTATTCTGCTTAATTTACCTAACGTGATTTCAGTCTTAATATATCTGATCAATTTGAAGATTATGAAATTTACAAAAATGAAGCTCACCACTCACTCGCACCTTTTTCAAACAATTTAACTGCATTTGAACATTTTTATATCATCTCACAATTCAGATTCTGAATAAAATATTTTTCTGAATATTTGTTTTAAATACACGTCTAACTAAATTTGAGTTCTTCAATTGAAACATTCTCAATTTACTCAAGATCAACCTTGTTGCATGTCTTTACAAACATTATTCATACTTTGATGATGTTTCTAATTTGAACAATAAAATGCAAGTTGTTTGTATAACCCCACCATTATATTATATTTCTTGATTGGCTTGTCCAGATGGTTACATCCACTGTAACCCATAGAAATCACTTTTAAATCTTCAGACTAGACTAAATTAATTTCATTTTTATACACTTGCAAATCTACTTATATACACAGAACATGAGGGGCGGCACAGTGGTTGAGCTACTGCCTTACAATGCTATAGATCCTGGTTCGATCCTGACTACGGGTGCTGTCTGCATGGAGTTTGTACGCTCTCCTTATGACTGCGTGGGTTTTAGAAACATAGAAAATAGGTGCAGGAGTAGGAAATTCAGCCCTTCGAGCCAGCACCGCCATTCAATACGATCATGGCTAATCATGCAAAATCTATCCCGTTCCTGCTTTCTCCCCATGTCCCTTGATTCCGTTAGCCTGAAGAGCTAAGAGCTATATCTAACTCAACTCATCTAACTTTTCTCCAGCTGCTCTGGTTTCCTCACACATTCCAAAAGATGTGGTTTGTAGGTTAATTGGCTTCTGTAAATTCTCCCTAGTGTGTAGGATAGAACTAATGTACGGATTAAACTTTGTATGTTTTATTAAGATCACTTTTAGTTCTAAACCCCAAAGAGTACAGAGCCAACTGGAAGGGTAGTATAGCAATAACATTGCTTTCTCAATTCAATCCTGACCTTTAGTGCAGTCTGTCGGGAGTTTGCACGTTCTCCTTGTAACTACATTGCTTTCCTTCAATTACTATACAAGTACTTAGCATCGATATTCACCCAATAGAAGGATAAGGATTGTGCGATCAGTGTGGTATACTAATATGCTCGTGCATTTGGGGATTTAGAAGGAACTGCTGAGTCTCTAGCATTAAAGTGGAAAAGTGCTCAGTGTTTTAAATGTCTCAACAGCGTCTTGTACAATTGCCGTAATACTTCCCCTGCTTTTATACTCCAGTTCCTTTGAAATAAAATCATCATTGATCCCATTGGCCTTCCAGATTAACTGCTACCACTATATGCTATTAGTAGGTGCTTCATGTACAAGGACCTCATAATCCTTTAATGCTGCAGCTTTCTTTAGTCTTGCCCCATTTACATTATAACCTTTTTTGTTAGTCTTCCTTGATATCTTTTCATTCACTCAACCCTTCAACAGCTCTCTGTAAAATCTCACATCACAACTTGCCTTTCCTCTACATTTATATTATCTGCTAGTTCGGCTACAGTATATTTGCTTCCTATCTCGAAATTCCCAATATCTAATTTAAACAGCCGTCATCCCAGTACTGATCCCTGTGGTAATGAACCGCTTAAAGGTCGCCAAACTGAAAATGATCCTCTTATCTTGACTCGCTGTTACCTGTTGGACAGCCAATCATCTATCCATATATTAGATCCAACAACACTTGTTCTTGTAAAGTAACCATTTATGTGGCAGCTTGTTAGATGCCTTTTTGAAAATCCAACTACATCACATCGACCGGTTGCCCTCTCCCCACCGGCTGATACTTCGTCAAAAAACTCTTATAGGTTTGTCAATATTTCCCCTTCATGAAGCCATGCTGACTCAGATTATTACTTTACAAAATATTCTGTTGATGCCTCCTTAATAATTGATATCTATTTGTAATAATGAATATTAAGTTAACCAGCTTGCACAATCACACACATTTAACCTCCCACTTACAAAAGAAAAAATAAAATCACAGTACCTCTCCAGAATTAAAGGGTTTGTGGAAGATCTACTATATCTGTAGCCATTTCTTTTTTAGGATTCTAGGATACAGACCAGGATTCTAATGCAGCCTTAGTTTCTTTAAGTTTGCCTAATACTCAATCTCTAATCACAGTGATGCTACTTAATTCCTTCCCTGTATTTTTTTTAGTATTAATTGGAAGGTCCAAGTATCCCCTTCTGTGAAGACTGATGTAAACAATGTGTTTGTATTTTTTACATTTTCTTTAATCCTCAGCCTCATGTTCACTTTAACCTCTCTCCTTTTTTATGTCCTTAAAGAAGGTTTTGTTGGAACACGTGTTTCTAACAGGAAAAAGAAGTTGAAAATGGCACATCGTGGGAATATAATTAGAACTTTGAAAAACAACATGCATAATAATATGGTTAAATCATGATGTACAACAGTAACTGGAAATACTTCAAATGATGGAACCATGGAAAAATACTGAAACAAGGAACTGCAGATGCTGGTTTACAAAATAAGACAAAGTGTTGGAGTAACTCAGCACGTCAGCAGCATTTCTGGAGAACATGGATATCTGACGTTTTGGGTTGGGATTTTCTTCAGTCCTGTCAGCTCAATAATTAATGTCCAATAATGCCTTGATTTTGAAAATTATCAACATAATATTCAACTAGCTCTGTGGCCATGCCCCTGTCCCTTCTTCAGATAGATGCTTCACGTATCTCTGTGACTTCTTACTTTCCTGTGTCTCTTCTATGCAATATCGATGTTACTGAATTGTCACTTTCAATCTCTCAGCTTCTTTGTTGCTCTTTCCTCTTTAAGTCAAAACCTATCAGAGCTCATCAATTTATACTTTCACATTATGAAGTCCACTATAAGATTCTGTCTAATCATGCTCACGTTAACCGTCTTTGGACATGTTGTGAGGTTAAAAACATTACATAAATGTTATTGCTATCATAATGCTCAAATAAGAATTTTATTGTTCTGTTTAAGTACATATGACAATAAAACACTCCTCTTGACTCTACATACAAAGCTGCCTTAGGACTTAGTGATGTTGTGGCACTGCCAGAAAGCTGGCCAACTGGAATGAACTTCCTAATACTGTAAAAGTCTTAAACTAATTACTACTTCATTAATGTATCATATTTTGGCACAGCACGCAACAATAACTCTCACCCCAGCCTTTTCCTCTCTTTTGCTTTGATATCCTTTCTTACTCTGGAACCTATTTCCCCACTTCCCCTACGGCTATCTTTTTGTATGGCTTGCCAACTTTTATTTTATCGCTAAAACAAATCGAAAAATAAACAGAAAATTCTCAGTATTTTGAATTCAATTGAGCACTAACACGTACCAAGCACGTAAACAGCTAACAAACATTAAATTCTCTCATCCTTATTCTCTCATCCATGATCGCCTCCATAGGACTCAAAGAAAACAGATTTTGTGGGTCAATTATGTTTATAATAAAGGTTCTATTTTACTGAATTACTGAATCTTCCGGTTAGTCTAGGGTGCCTTATATTTTTTAACTCCCAATATGTGCAACAATAACGTGCTGAACCACTGCACAGTTGTACTACACCCTCAGGCCGCATTAGAATTTCCATGTGTCGGGAAGAAAACTGCAGATGCTGGTTTAAATCGAAGGTAGACACAAGATGCTGGAGTAACTCAGCGGGTCAGGCAGCATCTCTGGAGAGAAGGAGTGGGTGACGTTTTCGGGTCCCACACGGTGACCCACACCGAAATGTCACCCATTCCTTCTCTCCAGAGATGCGGCCTGACCCGCTGAGTTACTCCAACATCTTGTGTCTACCTTGGAATTTCCATGTTGCAATTACAACATGCAAATATTACAAAAGCAATGTCAATATTACAACGTCCATGTAAATATTGCAACAGTGTGAAGAAAAATAGGGCTATAATTCATTCTGAAACATGCAACAAAGAATCAAGGCCAGTCAGAAAATTTGTAGAGCGATGCATTTTTATATTAAAAGCCATGATTCCTGCCATCTGTCATGAGGATTTAATAGATTGATAATAGATTGGTTTGATTAAAGTTTTTCATTTTAAATTTACAAACTGTATTTGATATATAACAGCTCTTACCAACATAATTAACATGTTCTGGTAATTTTCTGGCAACAAAGGGTCCTTCATAGATGGTGCTACTTTTATCAAAGAGGTACACCATGTACCTATCCCAGCCTCTCTGCAAAATGAGAAAAACATATTGAAACAGTTTTATTGATAGAACTCCTAATGTTATTGGAATGTGGAGTCAAGGTACTTTTTGTCATTGTTTCTTTTGACCACTCAAGTTAAAAGGCACAGTGTTTGATATTTTTGGAGGTAGTGAAAGTATAATAAATGGAGAATACTTGAAATTATTGGATCCGGTACTATCTTTAAGGATGTTTGAATGAAAGTTATCCATTTTCCCCTTCCATTGGAGGCATTAGTTCACTTCAATCAAATTGGCCAACTTCTTAAAAAGAAGCACAATGGGAGGCACTTTTGACAAGACCAACATTTACTGCCCATTATGGCCCTTAAATCATTCTTTTGTCCTTTACAATAGATAACCTGGTTATTTTGGTGGTGGTGGTGGGTAAACCTTAAAATTTTACAAAGATGATAAACTTCAGCATGATAGAGTGTCAGTATTTATTGGCATTGTAAAAACTCTTTCACTAGCAAAGTATATTTCAAGAGCCGAGAGTGTTTAATTGTCATTGACAATGGAACAATGATTTTTTTTTACTTGCAGCAGCCTAATGGGTCTATAAACTGTACACAAAGATAATATATAATAACTAAAAATTCAATAAATTAATTTGTAGCTTTTTGATTAACAGCATCAATAATCATCAAGTCATATACAGCTTCATTAACACATGGGCAAAAAGTCTATATTTTTATAAAGATAATATAGATGAATACATACTACATCTGGCACACATTGATTGGCAGGCTTTCGAGGATCCAAAGAAATTCCAGTTTCCACAAGTAACTCCTGGTTTGCAGCAGCAATTGCTGTTTCAGCTTCGATTCGCATTTGAAGAGAATGCAGGCTCTCATCAGGTTTAATCAAAAAGGAATGAACCCGGGCAGAAGTCATATTTAATATATGAACAAACTGTGAGAGAGATGAAACAACACTCTCAGATTTTTTTTAAATTAATTCTAACAGTCCCTATACACTTCTCTTAACAGAAATGTATCCAGTCTACTTTAAATTGTTTTACCACAGGTGAAATGGATCGCCAGTGAAACCATAACTGGCTTCTTGCCCCTTTGTTGCGTCAAGAGCTTCAGGCCTCTGCACTTGTCACTTTGTGATCTTCCTATTTAAACTGCAAGTAAAAACCTGCCAAGTGAAAATTAGAAAATCGTCTACGGAAATTCTTGCCATACTTGCATTGTATGAAATTAACCACAAGAGGGCACTCTAAAGCAAATATTGTTTTCAAGGTGTTACTAAATTTGAGGCACTACATTCTTTTTCTACAAAAAACTTCCAATAATATTTTGAGCTGGATTTAAAACACAGAAACGACGGGCAAATGTTCAAAAGCTCAGTGACAATCATCATGTCAGCAGTGGATTTGTAAGAGTTAGAAACATCATAGGTTCATGATAGAAAATCTAGCCCTTTGCTACCGTCAGAGTTGATGTCTTTCATGAGGCATTAACCAGTCTGTTCTCCAGGGACATAGAACATGCCACAAAACTATTTCAGAGAAGACTGGGGAACTTAACCTTCATGGCTTGCTCAATGAACATACATCAGTGAAACATTTCACCTAAGGAGCTTGCTATGGACAGGACACGTTAACTGCAATGTTTCTAATGTGACGATGACTGGATTCTGAAGTACTTCTGAAATAAAAATGCTAGAAATACTCAGAACATCCAGCATCTCTGGAAATAAAGCAAGTTAACATTACAAAGTAATGTAATGAACTTTCATCAGAATTATTGAGTTCAATGTTAAATTCTGAGGAATGTAACATACCTAGATGACATGCCATTCGTCAATCTTCCGGTGGGTATCATTGGAACAGGTAACAGGCCAAGAATAGTCATCAGAGTGGGAGTGGGATGGAAAATTAAAGTCACAGGAGACTGGAAGTAGGTCACTTGAGTACCAGGAGTTTCTGCCAAGTAGTTACTCAATCTGCATTCAGCAAATACACAAAGTGCTGGAATAACTCAGCATGTCAGGCAGCATCTATAGAGAACAAAGACTGGTAAGGTATTGGGTTGGGATCCTTCTTCAGACTTCTTTAGTCCAAGCAATATAGAGGAGACCATATCAGGGCACTAAAACCGGGGCACTAAATGGAAAAGGGACAAGTGAATTGCTGCTCCACTTGGAAGGGGGTTTTAAAGTCCTAGAGCATTGCAGGAGGTAAATAGTAAATATTTCGTCTCTTGATGGATGAAGGGGATTTGACAGAGTTGAAAGATTGAACTGGTATTTGTGAAGGGAATAGTTCTTCCAGAATGCTGAAAGGAGGGATGAAGTCGAGAGGAGATGTCTCGTGGTGCCATCACACAGTGGTGGTAATTATGAAGGATGATTTCATGAATTTGGAGTCTGGCAGCGTGGAAGGCAAGGACAGGAGAATCCTACCCTTGCTCTGGCAGGGAGAAGAGGGAGTGAAAGCACAAATATAGGAAATTATTAAAAACCGGTTAACTATGGTACAGCAAAAGCCCCTTTTAAGGCAAAAGGAAAACACCTCAGAAGTACTAGTGTGAAGTGTCACGATAAGAATACAATGGAACCAGGGAAACTGGCCACACAAGAAGGAATCCTTACAAGAAGCACAATGGAAAGATGAATACCAAGTAGATTAGTGGTCTATGAGTTTGTAATGAATATTAGTCACAAGACTATTTCACCAAGATTTCAAATGAAAGCCTGTAGGAAATCAGCAGAAGTGATTATACATTTGAGTTCTATGTGGGAACAGGATAGAATTACTGCAAATGTACTGAAAAAAGGAACAAAGGAAATGGCTCAGTTCAGACAGAAAGAATGATCTGTGCATGTTGACTTGGTAGAAGTGAGGGAATTAAGGGAAAAGTTGTTCAATGCAAAAACAAATTCAGCTGCGATTAAGTTCATAATTTCATACGCGATAGTAGAATTAGGCCATTCGGCCCACCAAGTCTACTCCGTCATTCAATCATAGCTGATCTATCTCTCCCTCCGAACCCCATTCTCCCGCCTTCTCCCCATAACCCCTGACACCCGTACTAATCAAGAATCTATCTATCTCTGCCTTTAAAATATCCTTTGACTTGGCCTTCATCTTTCAACTGGCAACCAGTTTGCTCCATAGTCTGAAGAAGTGTCTCGACCCGAAATGTCACCCATTTCTTCTGTCCAGGGATGCTGCCTGTCCTGCTGAGTTACTCCAGCTTTTTGTGTCTATCTTCGGTTTAAACCAGCATCTGCATTTCCTTCTCAAACCTCTCTATAATTTATTCTCTACTTAACTTTTCCGAATTCTGATGAAAGGCTATCGACCAAAAATGTCATTGTTTTCTCTCTGTCTGGTACACCCTAATCTACAGAGTACCCTCCAGCATTCTCCGTTATTTCAGATTTCCAGCATCTGAAGTTTACTTTGCATTTTGACCACAGTACTTTAATGGTTTCAAAGTGATTTAGGATGTTCTGAGAATATGAAAGGAATGATTCTATTTCCTTGAAAAAATATAATTATTGATCGATCAAGTTTTCAGGGTGGACTCCCCATTGCTGAAGGAAGAGATTAGGTAACAGCGGTCAGATCCCTACACACCCTGGCCAGTTTCCCTGAATATTCTTCATTCCACACAAATGTCTTGGGCCAGCAGAAATAATTATGGTTAACATTAATTGATTAAGAAATATGAGAGATGAAAAAAAACTAAAGAAAAATGACAGACAATTCAAATGCTTTTAACCCCCAAATCGTTCTGAACGTGTTCAAATTCATATGCATTAAATGACATGTGCTATGATCATATATTTGATAAAATAAAATGTTTTGTGCAGTCTTCATACTTTGAGGAAATGTGTAGCAAGACATTCACAATAAAATATAGTACTTCTGCAGACATTCTGTCTTGACATTCCCTTTGATTGTAATTCTGAATTTATTATATTGTCGTTCAAACACGTGTTTTATCTGAGATTTCATTAAATTTAAAATGTCATTTGACACTACACTAACCAATATTTACTGTATCACCAACCTTCTGACTTAAAATCTGTTCCAGGAGCGAGAAGCAGGCTAGTCGATTTGTGTTTGGATCTACAGTACCACCCCGTTGTTTTGGATCCCAAACCAACATCATTTGCAGCCATGTCTCCAATGGTTTTACCATTAAGCTACAAAACAAAACAAAACCATTCAAAAATGAAATAGTCACAGTGAACTCCCCATCATGGGAAGGGTGGTGGGTGTATGGAACAAGCTGCCAGGCGAGGTAGTTGAGGCTGGGACTATCCCAACGTTTAAGAAACAGTTAGACAGGACACATGGATAGGACAAGTTTGGAGGGATATAGACCAAACAGGTGACTGGGACATGTTGGCCGGTATGGGCAAGTTGGGCCAAAGGGTCTGTTTCAACACTGTATCACTCTATGACTCTGCAGTATCACAATTTATGTCTGAAGAAAAGTCACACAGCTGAAACATCAACTGTTTCCCTTTCACAGATGCTGCCTGACTCCTCAGTGTTATCAGCCGTTTTTTAATCTTTGTGACAATTTACTTAGATTTAACATTGTCATTATATTACAGTTATTATGTGACCAGACTCTGGAAAAGAAAAGATTCCATATTGCCTGGTGACTAACACACATATACTGGGTAAGATTCCAGCTATTGGACATATCATAAAACTAAAAATTGTTCGCAAAACACAAAGTGCTGGAGGAACTCAGAGGTTCAGGCAGCATCAGTGGAGGGAATGGAAGGCGATGTCATGGGGAAAGGACAGGCCGGAAATATCGCCTGTCCATTCCCTCACCAGATGTTGCCTGACCCATTGAGTTTCTCCAAAACAGTGTGTTTTGCTCCTTCCTCGCAACATGGACCCACTACAGTTCGCATACCGTCCGAACAGGTCCACGGATGATGCGGTCTCCCAGGTTCTACACACCGCTCTCTCTCATCTGGACAGCCAGGGGGGCTATGTGAGGATGCTGTTCATTGACTTTAGTTCAGCATTCAACACAATAGTCCCCAGCAGACTGGTTGAGAAGCTGCTGGAACTGGGGCTTAGCACCCCTCTGTGTGCCTGGGTCCTGGACTTTCTCACTGCCAGGCCCCAAGTGGTCAGGATGAGGGAACACACATCTAGCTCCCTCACCCTGAACATAGGATCCCCCCAGGGCTGCGTCCTTAGCCCCCTACTGTACTCCCTGTACACACATGACTGTGGGGCCAGGTTCAGCTCAAACTCCATCATCAAGTTTGCTGATGACACTGTGGTGGTGGGCCGGATCTCCAACAACGATGAGAAGGCCTACCGGGAGGAGGTGGCTGATCTGGCACTCTGGTGTCAGGACAATAGCCTCCTCTTGAATGTCACTAAAACAAAGGAGCTGATTGTGGACTTCAGAAGAGCTAAACATCCAAGGACGTACACGCCACTGGAGATAAATGGGTCTACTGTGGATAGGGTGAGCAGTTTTAAATACTTGGAAGTCCGCATCACAGAGGATCTGACGTGGGCAACGCACATTGCCGCACTGGTGGGTAAGGCTAAGCAGCGCCTTTACCACCTTAGACAATTGAGGAAATTCAGAGTGTCTCTGAGGATCCTTCATTGCTTCTACTCTGGGGCTGTAGAGAGCATCCTGTCCGGCAACATTACAGTCTGGTTTGGGAACAGCTCTGCCCAGGACAGGATGGCCCTGCAGAGAGTAGTGCGTTCGGCAGAACGCACCATGGGAACTACACTCATCCCCCTGCAGGACCTATACATCAGGAGGTGCAGATCCAGAGCAAGCAAGATCATGAGGGACCCCTGCCACCCCAGTAACGGACTGTTCCAGATGCTACGATCAGGCAAACGCCTCCGCTGTCACGCTGCGAAAACGGAGAGGATGAGACGGAGCTTCTTCCCACAGGCCATCAGGACTGTCAACTTTTATAACCCCAGAGACTAAATTTTTGTCGACACTAATAGTAACTTATTAACTTTATTTATATGCTGTAACTGTAATTCTTTTTTGTGCACAACCCGCAGGCATTGCCACTTTCATTTCACTGCACAGTATGTGTATGTGACAAATAAATTTGACTTGACTTGACTTGAGATTCCAGTATTTGCAGTGCATTGTAGCTCTAGAAACTGCTGGCACTTGGTCAGATAGGCATTCCAGCATCTATTTCTGTATCACTTTGCATTATATTTGGAGGGGGAAAGAGGTCATAACCCAATGTTTGGAGAGGATAAAAGGTTTGGATATTCCATGATTGCATGAAGTCACCTGAATTCCTCTTCGCTCATTTTACAACTGTCCACCCTGGGTTACATAATCCTGCATTTTACAAGACTGAGGTTTTTTGAGATTTAAAAAATGCCATGAGACAACCAAATTTCAGTGAAATTTAAGTTGTTAAAGATGCAAAATTCCTACAAATAAAAATACTCACGTGCTAAGGCCATTGGGCTGTGGCAAATTTGTGGAGAACCTTACTTCACCATTCATCTCTTCAACAGCCATAATGTCATACTGGCCCTTAACTCTAACTCTGTCTTGCCTAAAAGGAAGTGTATTTTCATGATTAATTTCTCCACAGCAATAAATCTCAAAATATATTGTAATCCATTTTCTATAAATAAATGGTAATCCCAGAAGATATATTCCACAGATCTTCAGCAACAATGAACTGAACACATGTTTAGATATAATTTCAGCATGAATTTAATTAAAATGATAAACAGTGCACTTTTTTTTTCCTTTTAAACGAAAAAAAGTTATTTTTCAGTACAAGGCTCATCATTTAGTTGAGCCCACTTGTGCACAAATCTTTACAATTTTAACCAAGACCCTTTACAATTACAAGCTCCAACCAATTCCATAATCTGGCCAGTGCTTGCTGCTATGAAAATAATTCTATCAGTCCTTTATTGTAAAGTTACATCCTGTAAATACTGAGCGGCAAAATAAGTATTTTAAAACTGGAACAATGATATTATAAGGGATGCTGCAATCAAGATAAAGAAAATCAAAGATAAAGGTGAAGAATATCATTACCCTTCCCTTACAATTAAAGTACAGAAAAGAGAATGTTATATCAATACTACAGAAAACCTTCCACATAGGGTAGCTAATATTTAACTGACTAGTGAGTGTGAAATGTTTTGAATCGTTTGAGGAACATCTTGATGCTGCTCTGGGAAATGTGGGTTTTTTGTGTAGTTTAAGATGGGAATTGAAACTTCACCTGGGATTATCTTCTGACTAAAAAAAAAAAGATTATGGTTTGCAAAATCTGATTTTAATTCTGTGATCTTGATTATAATCCAACAGTGGATTTTTTTTTCATTCCACCTGATTTAGATGATAGAGAAGAAATTCATTAGAGTCCCTAACTGTACAATCCAATACCAAAGTACCATTCCAAGCAAATTACATTGTGGGTGATTCCTTCTTCTCAGGAATGAACCCAATCTATTTCAATTCCCCATCATTAATTCAATTCTGAAAGAAAACCAATACTTGGGCCCATTGCCCTCGGGAAACCCTTGATTGTTTTGGTGTCTCTAAAGCTTCAATCCATGGAATGACTTTTTTCTGGTCAAGTTTCTACCCTTGTTACTGTTGCAAGTTAGCCCAGCGCCGTAACATTTCCATCAATGCCTCGACTCATCCAATGCTTGTTACGCTCCAACTTGATTTTTCTAATATTCAGACAGCTATTTACACCTCATTCAAAATGCTATTCCCGCGTCCAATTCATTAATTAATCCACGATTACCAATTATTGTAGGCTTCTAATCCACCAATCCCTCAATATCTGATATTCACTTTGTTCAAATTCCATCATGACAATCCTCATCTCTGTAACCTCTATCCCTGAATCCTTCTGTCAGCATTGTAATTCCACATCAATTAAACTTATGGTGCATAACCCACTCATCTTAACCATTCATTCCCATGCCTGTAATTGTTGCCCCCCTCCCCCAGCACCTCTCTTCATTTAATCCTTTCCTAAAAAACTATCCCCAATGCACTCATTCTAACATCCTCTCTTTGTAAACTGTATATGTGATTTAAGCATTAAATAGGAATGCAAAAACGGTCTACTTACGATTGGAAAGGCTGCATATTATGTAAAAATGGTCGAAATCCTGAGATGCACTCAAATACTAGTGTTCCAAAGCTCCAGTAGTCTACAGTGACTGTGTAAGATTGTGAATCAAATAGCTCTGGAGCCTAGAAAAAAGGCAATAATATTGTCTAATGAACGAGTCTATTTGGTTCTCAATAAAATAAAGAATGAGAAATTGAACCAATATTGCTCACTGACATGCACTTTAACTCAAAAATGTTTGATACTCATCTTTCTAAAGCATGTATGAGAACAGTTAGGAACTACATAATATTGTTGACAAACCTTGGTTGGTTGACAATTATTAAATTTTCGAGCAGACTTTGTTATAAATAGCAATAACAATTTTTAGATAAAATCAACCTAAAACAAAATGCAATACATCATTGAAGGTTGCTGGGTTTGATTCAAAAACTACACATTTATTATAGTGCACAGAAATGTGTAGCTTTTGTCAAACATGCATTTTGCAAAGTTCAATCCACCTTCACAAATCTCATTAGTAAACTGATGTGATTAGATACTAATTATGGTTAAATGGTTTGTGTCATTAAGCAGGAAGGCAAATGTGGTCGTCAGGCAAGCTAGATCCACAGAGAAAACAAAATAATTTAAAACCAAACATATATCAAAATGCTGTTTTTCACTTTTTTTGGTTTAAATTCAAATATTCACATTGATAATGGCCTTATACTGTATACTGATCATCTACTGAAACTTATAGGACTGAAAAATTGCACTAGAGTGTAATGATAAAATGAAAACATTATACAAGCAATTATGGTATAAAAGTGCAAAGGATTTCATAATGGTTGATTTTAAATATACCTATTATTTATAACCACATTTATAACCATTTCCAGACATAATATTCTTTCAATGACCATGCCTGAATAACATTTGCAATGCAAGTAAACATGTCCATGAATTACAATGTGCTCAATCAATGCACAATAAACAATGCAACAGAAAACTTACCAGGTATTGTAATGTTCCAACAAAAGATGTGCAAAGACTTCCTTGATCCAGATCTTTTGCATAGCCCAAGTCAATTATTTTGTGTATCAACTGCAGTAAAAAAAGATAGATTTATTCACTCCTTCTTCCAAATACTTTTGCAATGAAATATTTCAGGACAATTTCAATAAAAATTAAATTTTGTTGTCTGGGTCGTCCATGCTGCCGTGCCTTTTACCAATAAAATGTGACGTTCTTCCACCATCGCCTCACTATAAGATCATAAATGATAGGAGTAGAATTAGACCATTTGGCCCATCAAGTCTACTCCGCCATTCAATTATAAGAAAATAAAACTTGATGAAGCATTGATGGGATTGCAATTTGGTGAATGAAGCCAGTACTACTGCCACGGCAATCTTGTGTACCTGAAGAGCCTTTCATGAAATTAGCCCCATAAAAGTCAAAATATTGAAAATAAGAAAAAAAATCATTGAAATATATGAGATCAGTTAAATTGAATCACATAGTTTCAGTGATATAGTATACTGTTGATTCACAGGAAAAAACATAACTCATCAGTTCTTGATAAATGTTTGAACATAAACGAATTACATAGTTGTAATGGATTATTTTTACATCCAAGGTTACTGGTACAGTATGTAAAGTCTGGAAGAGTTCTGTCTGTTCATCATTAACATGTGCTATGGTAGGCTTCAATGAAAGCAACAGAGGCTGCAACTCAGCCCACACCAACAGGTACTCAGTCATGAAGTGAACCAGGAAGGGAACCAAGCTTCATGTATTTCTGGAACGTTGATAACTAATATCAGGCATGCGAGAAGAAATCACAGCCAGTGATTCCCTGGATATGAATAGACAAGCAAGAATGGAACGGAGTAAAGACAGCTCAACTAAATTGTACAAAAGAGATGCTGTAGAAGAATGGTCTAGTACCTTGTCTAGAATGGAAAACGTGCCACTCGGTCTTTCATTCGACATTGTGTAAGCTGAGGTTTAAATATGATGGAAATATGATGTTTGATGAGGTTTGAGAAGTGGGCTCAGATTTGGAAGATGATAGCACATTCAAGCATATTGCAGAGAAGCAAAGACTGAAGATGGTGCAATAGTTGCAAGAATAGCAGGACAAAAATGCATTTTTGGACTATTTGGAATAGAGGAACAAAAATACATTTTTGTGAAGGGAATGCTGATTTCCAAGGAAAAGAGTTACATTATGAGTCGAGGGAACCATTTACAATATCAGATGGTATAAAGCAATAAACAAGTATGTCTGCCCATTTTTCTTAAATTGTGGTAGGAAAACCACAGAGTTCAAGTACTTTTACATTTCTCTTACCTTGCCATTATCTTCTTGCAACACAATATTTTCAGGTTTCAGATCTCTATGGATAATTCTGTGGTTATGTAAATATTGGATGCCAGAACCTGGTTAAAATTAAATGCAAAATAATGGGTGAAAGCAGATTTGTTTTAAATAGAGAATGTGTGTTTTTGTCTTTATATTGACCAGATCACAGAATATTCATGAAATTATGAGGCCATTTAGCTCATCGGTTCCAAAAGAAAACAACCTCAGGCTAAGCGATCTTTCCTCAGTGCTTCTAACTTTAGTTCATTTCACATGAGATCCGAACCCTCTCAGTAAAATTATGTCCTTCCTATGATGCAATGACCAGAATGATTCACAATAGGCAAGCTGCAGCTGAACAAGCATCGTGTACAATTCCAGCGTAATCTTGCTTCCTGCGTATTTTTTGCATCTGCTAATAAATAAAAGCATTCCATATGTCGTTCAGTCTTCTCATCTATCCATCCTATCTTGAAGGACCTATGGATATTCACCTCAAGCTCCCTCTTCTCCTTCACAATTCCCATTACCCTTCTGTGTGTGGTGCATTCCCTTACCTTGTTGCACCTCCCCAAGTGCATTGTGTTGCATGTCTCTGGGTTAAATTTCATTTTCCACTTTCCTGCCCACCTGACTAGACCCTCAATATCTTTTGTAAGAAATTTAATTAAATTATAAATAGACATTTAAAAAATACCTACCAACATCATGTAATAAGCTTAATACTTGGCTTTCTTTAAGTCCACAGCAGTTTTCAGGCTTGCCCAGTACCTTGAAACACAAAATGCAATGTTAGCAAAGAACCAGTTAGGAAAAATACACCTGAATAAATATTTAAATGTTCTCCTACAGATAAATGGCAATTGTATTATAAACTTCTAGCAAAAGATGTTAAGTTTAAATAAATATATTATTAGTTCAAGCAAATTACTTAATAGAACATGGAAAATGTATGCACAAAAACACTGCAGTAACTAACATTCACAATTAACATTAAATCTTTTCCACGGTTCTCAAAATAAATTGAATATTCAAGATACGAAACAGGCAAAGATCCGAAGTTGTAATGCTCATTTAACTGACTGTAGTTATGTTTTAAATGTATCCAGCACCAATTGTAATTATAATTTGATCCAATCATTTAGCGTGGAGTTTACGATAGTAAATAAAGTTGAATGAAGCTCGAGTTTCAAAACCTGAACTAGAAAATAGTTCAGGTATCTTTCAATTAGAAAGGGTAAAATTACTTATTAATCAGCTTCAGACATTAAGATATCAAGTAATATATGCAAATCCAAGAGGGTTAACAAGAAATGCCACTACAGAACTTCCCAGAAAGAAGAGAACACAAGACTGTTCTTAATATTCTCATTCTTAAATTTCTATCTAGGGAACATAAACAATGCAAACAAAATGAAGAGAAATGGTATTTTTCAAATCAAAGGTAACAGGGATTAAAAGGGAAGATGGTAAATAAGCAGTGGGAGAAACCTAAGGAGGTATTTTGAATTCATATTTCATATTATAGGAAAAGGATCAAGCAATGCATGGCCCAGAAAGTTAAGGATAACATCAAGTTGATAAAAATGGCTCACAACCTGCTATGATGAGTAATCAGCCAGACGATTGAGAAAGATTTCCAAACCACCAAAGTACTAAAAAAGCAAGTAAATTAGCAAAATATACAAACAGGGACAATAGAGTTTGTACAAAAAGGAAGGAGAGAAGAAACTCAAGTAAATGTTAGGGGACGACCTGTAGATTTGCTCCCACATTGTACACATTGGAAGCACTTCAAACAGGGTTTCACCAAGTTGATTTCTGTGATAAATGGGTTTACTCGAAGGAAAGATTAGAGTTTAGAAGAATTAGAGATGATTTTAATGAATCACACGATTGAAGGGGCTTGACAAAGAAAATGTTTACCCTCACAGAAGAGCCTCAAAAAAGATGAGCATGACGAAGAATGTTTTTCTTTCAGAGGACTTTGAATTTTTTTATCCCAAAGTACTGTGGAGGCTATAACACAGAATGTTGTAAAGACATAGATGGATAGATTTTTGATTGGGAGGAGAGCAGAGGGTTATAGAAAAAAGGCAGGATGGCGGGGTTCAGTCCAAAATCAAATTAGCCTTGATGCCATCTAATGCTGAAACAAGATTGAGACACTGCAGCCTACTCTTGCTTCTATTTCGTACGTTGTGTTCTTGATCTTAATCACAGAAACGAAGAGTACTCTGCTTGTCTCTAAATGCACGCAAATGTTTAGTATATAATGAAATTCTGTTAAACATTGAAATAAATTACATTCTTATTAACCTCAAAATTTCACTCAGTAAAAGGAATTAGAGTGACCTTGAAAATTACCTTCCGCAAGTTACCTCCTGTACAGAATTCCATCACAAGTAGAGGGACATCATTAAAGGCAATACCCTGCATTTCTTCAGGAACTTCACGAGCTTTAACAACATTTGCATTGTTTAACCTTTTTTGGGACAAAACAGAAGTGATCTTCAGATAACCCTAATACAAGTCAAATGCATCTGAATGGTAGGAGATAGAAAAACTGAGACAAGACAATTAACAAGTTTGTTTAATGTAATTCTACTATAGTCCTTATTGACAAACTGAAACAAAAAAATAATCCCCACTGCAAAGCAATTCTTATTTCTCGAAAATTCAATTGCCTGAAATTTATACTTGAGATTTAACAATGCAAAGGAAACAGCCAATTATTCACAAAGAGAGGAACAATTTGGTATCGTTTCAGTAGAAACAAGCAAAAATAAATGTAGTTCAATTTAGTATAGTTTAGAGATATAGCACGGAAACAGGCACATCGGTCCACTGAGTCCTCGCTGACCAGCGATCCCCGTACACGAGCACTATCCTACACACTAGGGACAATTTACAATTATTACCGAAGCCAAATTAACCTACAAACCGGTACGTCTTTGGAGTGTGAAGCAGCAGGGGAAACCCACAGGGTCACAGGGAGAATGTACAAACGCCATACAAATAGCACCCATAGTCAGGATTGAACCCGGGTCTCTGGCACTGTAAGGCAGCAGCTCTACCACTACGCCACCCCAGATGGAATATTCTGCCTCACCCTTGTGCTACACCATGATGATACATACAAATTAATATTCAGACCATGGCCACCAAGGCTCCCAGAAGTACTCACAGTCTTTCACAGAACCTTCCACAGAACATTGTTTGGAACAACCTTATCCCACCAACACAAGATGCCACAACCTCAGTGTACTTGATTGGGAGATGGGAAAATCAAACTAATTTCCTGATACCCCAAAGGTACAGGTATTTTCAGCTTGCAAACTGTCCTTATGCCCAGATAACAAAAAATTGAGCATAGTGTTCCCTCACAACCTATACCTGCCAATCACAAATATATTGATTTTCCTAAAAATCTTTAGTGAATGGTTTGTGCTGTACTGTATACAAATAGCTAGATACAGAATGGATTATTTGTGCTGGCAAAAGGTTTGTGAAGTCTTTTTAGCCAAGGTCCTCTACATCTCTAAAGAAACTCCAAATATACTCACTTTTTCATAATTTGAATCTCGTGGCACCACCTCTCCTTGTTTTTTGCACTCAACTCCACACGACAGGCTTTAACTGCAATCCTTTCCCCAGTGCTCTGGGACAGAGACGTGAATTTAGAAGTTGATTACATAGTAAATTAAAAGGTAATTAGTTAAAGTTGTTGACAAAATTATTGACGGATCACAAATCTCAAACATCAGTCACACTTGGTTCATTTGAAACTGGCTTGCAAATCATTCCAATGATGTTAAATAAACATCTGATTAAATTGTAAACTATAAAGTCTGTCAAATGCACTGCAATGTTGATTATTTGTAATGAAACCTTAAAGATGCAGTATAGCTGCCAAATTCAGTCAATTCACGAAAAAAAAATCATTTTATCTTGAACCATCAGAAATAAACTGTCAATTTCTACAATGCATTTGGCATAGCATGCACTTCACTGTTGCAATTCAAATCCAATACAACAGAAATCAATGTGCATTTGCAACTATATTGCAAAGAACAGATTTTTACCATCATCTTTTTGCATAAAGCCTTAAATTAGGTAATTAAAAACTCCCAAACTTGGGTTGATTGTGTGAACTTCAAACCTATTAAAACTTTGATGACTATGGTATGTGTACTAGTAACTGAGGTATGAGGATGGTAATGATAAAAGAGAGCGAGGCATGCAAATGAGGCTGAATTTTGAAAAAGAAAGTTACCTAGGGAAGCTTAAGCACAAGAAAGCTTTAGAATTTACAGACATAAGTGGCCAACAACATGCAAGGATATTAATAGGAGAATGAAAATTTAAACTAGATTTATTAAGGAAACGTTAAGTCAGTGTATGTTAGTAAAAGCATGAATGACAGGTGAGGGGGACTCGGTAAGGGTAAAGACAGCAGAGTTTAAGTGTAATGAAGTGATTGGGGACCTTGTGACGTGACCCAGTCTAACGGTGACAATGCACATACTGGTTTTGGCAGCAGACAAGTTGAGGCAAGGGCCCCCTACATGAGAACCATTCCATGAATACTGAATAAATACAAGATAAAAGGAATAACATCCTTTTCATCTAACATTTACAAAGTACCACAACAGAGAAGATGAAATCAGGTTTATCAGTGGAAACCCTCACTTCTTGATTTTGAGAAATAGCTGGGCGCACACTGTACAATAGACACAAGGAACTACAGATGCTGGTTTACAAAAAATATAAGGGACTGGAGCAACTCAGCAGGACAGGCGACATTGCTGAAAGACATGGACAGGCGAAGCTTCAGGTTGGGATCCTTCAAAAACCTAAAACACAACAACATCCTTGCTTTAAAGGATAGATGTGTTTAAAATATATCTACACCCCAAAGCTAAAAAAAATTACAATTTCTCCCTGAAAGAGTGGAAAACTCTCTCCTTTGAGCGAATTAACACTCCTTCATTCAACTCTCAATAACATTAATTGCTTTCAAATGTAATCTACTTTTCAAAAACCAAAAATTGGATTTCACAACCAAGAGGAGAGTCGCTCCCCTTGACATCACTCCGTCAATTGTATTTTTAAGGATCCCTGGTAAAATTGAAGTCATGTGAATCAAGCAAAAAACAGGTGTTATCCATAACTCACATGAAAATGGCTACAGTAGAGCAATCACTTCCCCTCGAGAAAAAACCCTCAGGGCTTACGGGTCAACTGTCTTTCTGTCAGTTCCATACATTGGGCACTTTACTTTTCTCCCTCAGAAATAATTTCAATTTAAAATCATCCTAGCTTTGCAATGCTCAGAATAGCTTGCTGGTAGCCGCCCAATCAGCCTAAGTACATGACATAAATATATTGGAAGAATCATCGCTTCCCAAGTTTGATCACAACTTTACTGATCTAAATTACAAAAGGTTTCTGTCACAGATACTGGGGAGAAGGGGAAGCAACACAAACTGGAATGTTAAAAATAGGAGATTTCAAATTTTCTCATGACGAACATCTTTAGAAGGAATAAAATCTACAACAATAAAGGCCGAGGAGAAATTAGTTCCCTGAAATTGCATATTAACAATTGGTCAAAGAAACTGAAAGAAAGAGGTTTTTGTCTCATGCTTGTTTTATTAAATCGTAAAAACTCTAAAATATGCCAGAAAGGTTAGGCTAACTGTATATAGAATGTACCTTATGTTCGTACATATAGACATGTCCAAAGCCTCCTGCTCCAAGGCGTTCCTTTAGATCCCAAGGCCCACATGTCTGAACCTGCCTAAAAGGGGGTTTCTCCATTCTCAGTCAGAATCTTCAACACTGAAATTACAAAAATACTTGAAGCCATGCTAAGAAATTTAAATAACAAATAGAACCAAAATAAATTGAAACACTGCACAATACAGTTTCTACTTCAACCTTTCTTGTTAAACTGCATTTCTAACAGTAAATGGCAAAGATCAAAGCTGCAAGTGAGAATAGCAGTGGAACTTCAACTCAAGAATCATGATCCACGGAATTGTGGTCTTCAAATAACCCATATGTATTGTTGGTTTTCTCCTATGCAGTGAATATTCATTTCCAAGGAAAAGTAAGAGAAAGATCTTGAGTTCACTTATGGAAACATGTTTGGCTATGAGTAAAAGCATGGTAGGAAACAGGCACAGGTGAAAGTGAGGTATTCTGCCCTGAATAATCACAAAAACGAAGGCTACTCCGCTTAACATAATTAACATATTTTTCAATTTTTAATTTTAATTTTTAATTTCCATTGTTATTTTTCAGTTGTCCCTGCTTTTATGTCAATAGAACAAACAATTTAAATTATTTATATTTTACTATTTTAACCTTCAGGCGACAGTCAGCATAACATAGAGGTTTAAGTTGATAATCTTCAAATTAATTTCAAGTGGCACCAATCCTTTCACCTTCAGCTCTGTTCCTGTAAAGCCCAATATAAGCTCAAGAAACAGTTACAGTACTTGCTTCGAATTCCCAAGTTTCATTTTGAGACAGAACTGAGCCGTTCGAATAGATTGTTCGAACAGTCTGAAGAAGGGTCTGAAGAAGGGTCTCGACCTGAAACGCCACCCATTCCCTCTCTCCTAGATGCTGCCTGACCTGCTGAGTTACTCCAGCATTTTGTGATAGAATAGATTGTTAAGTCTTTCCTCAGATGCAGACTAACCTGTTGGCTGCATCCAATGTTTCCAATTATTTCAGATTTACAGCAGCTTTGGTGTTCTGTGTTTCACAGTACCAGCATTGTGTTTTTTCTCTTTCTCTTCTGTTCTCATTCTATTTAAATTCTTTCCAAGTAGATCAGCTGCCTTTAATGAACATTCACATTCCCCTGGTAAATTAAAAAATAAACTTCAACTGGAATTATAAATTTAAGCAAAATATACTGGAAACACTTAACAGGACAGACAGCATCTGTAGAAAGATATTGATCTAGATACATCTGTATTGATGCTGCTTCCTGCACTCAAAATAACTCAAATTTCATCATTTTGCAGCAGATTTCCACCTTGTTCCAACCTTAGCATTGTCTATTTCTCACTCTTCCTTTCCCACTCTGGATCTCTTGGTCTCTATTTCACGGGACAAGCAAATCACAAACATCCAGTACAAACCTACAGACTCCAACAGCAAGTTTGATTACAACACCTCCCGCTCTGCCTTCTGTAAATACTCCATTCCATTTCCCCAGGGCCTTTGTTTCCATTCCTTTTGCACTGGTGATGACCCCCCCCCCCCATCCAGAGACCTAAAGCGGGGTTTTTGGTGTTTGCAATTTGGCCCGCTCTGCATCAGAGACACCAAACATAGATTGTTTGATTGCCTTGTGAAGCACCTGCATCAGTCTGCAGGAGTGACTCTGAGCTTCCTCTTGCCTGCCACTTTAATTCTAAATCATGCTCATACTCATTACTCTCTGCAGCCTTGTGGTGTCCTGTAACCATGAAGCCAAATGTAAGCTTGAGGAACGCCTCGTAATCTTCCATCAGGGCACACTGCAGTCTTCTGGACTCAGTGTCCAATTCTCCAATTAAGTTACTTGCTCTTTCTTTCTGACTGTAGACAATTGGCCAGCCTTCCCTGTCACTGATGTCTGATGATGGTTCAATTTTTCCCTTTTCTTCAGTAAGCATGCTGGGCATTAGGGTTGGCAACATTTAACACAAAGACACTTTTAACTGCCATATTAATCGACTTGGTCTCACCCTATTAGTGATACCCATCCCTCTTTCACCTTGGCAGACATAAAATGCTGGAGTAACTCAGCGGGACAGGCAGCATTTCTGGAGCGAAGGAATGGGTGACGTTTCGGGTGGAGACTCTTCACCTTCTCTGCAAATGAAAAACAAACCTGTTTTCTCACTTCCCAGCTCTGAAGAAGTCTTGTTCTGAAACATTAACAGGTTCCCTTTCAGATACTGCCTGATCTGATGAACATTTACCGCATTTCCTGTACTCGCTCAAATGGCACCAATACCATCTTCTGTCATTTAATTTATCTCGATCTGCATCGTATCATTGGCATTCTTTTTATTGTCACCTCCCTTCTCTTAAAATATGCTTTGCTTTTAACATTTGAGTGTTGATGCATTTTCTTTTTACTTTTAAATCAGAGTATTTTAACGTCTGTAATGTAATATGTGATAATCTGTGGCTGTGAAGATAATTAGTAAGCATGGGCATTTCTTTTTCTTTCAATGACTCAGATTACCAAGTATCACTAAGTTTTTAAGGCTAGGCTATGTACTTCCAACATTTACTTTATGTGACAGATTGGTCAGATGTTTTTGAAGTTCTAGCCAGCTGATTAGATTAGGGGAAGCTCATTGACTTGATGTATTTGATAATGTGCTGCAAGAGATTACTCAGCAAAAGAGTACATGGGATTGTGGGTAATGCACTGGTGTGCATTGAGCATGGATTAATGGACAGAAAATAGAACAGGAATGTGTGATCATTTTGGAAGGCTGTGATTTGTGGCGTAGTCGTACATCACCAATACTGCAGATCATGGTCAGCCCATCATCAGAAGTCAAACTACATTACCAAGATGATATTTACATTTGTGCCTGTTGTAGGATAAGCCCCAAGTTTTTTGAAACATACAGGAGGTTGGGCCTTTTATGCAACAACCACAAGAGAGATCTTTGAACAAGCTGCACCTTCCATCCCCACAACAACCTTTGGCTCAGGAAAAGGGTGTTTGAACATCTGAACTTAAACCTGATACTAAACGCATAGTTTATCAAATAGTTGTCAATAGGCTGATCTAAATGTTTCTGTTACTTGATTTCCCTGCATTTGGTTTAGCCCATCAAGCTGTTCAAATGCCTTTTAAAAGTGTAGGAAGGAACTGCAGATGCGAGTTTAAACCGAAGATAGACAGAAAAGGCTGGAGTAACTCAACGGGTAAATATTCATTTTTTCCAGAGATGTTCTCTGACCTGCTCAGTTACTCCAGCTTTTTGTGTCTATCGTCTGCCTTTTAAAAGTATCTGCTGTTTTGCACACCATTTATTTACTGATACAAAGTACAATAACAGAATAACAGAATGAGGTAGAGTTAAGAGCGGGTGGAAGCAGCACCAGGAAGGGGGTGTGAAAGAGGTGATTGGTTCGGGAAAACACACAAAATTCTGGAGAAACTCAGCAGGATAGGCAGCATCTCTGGAGAGGAGGAATGGGTGACATTTCAGGTCAAGACGCTTCAGACGCGCAACTACTGATTGAGAATGATCAGCCATGATCACATTGAATGGCGGTGCTGGCTCGAAGGGCCGAATGGCCTCCTCCTGCACCTATTGTCTATTGTCTATTCTTCCGACTGAGAGTCAGGGGAAAGGGAAACTAGAGATATGGAAGGGATGGTGATCAAGGAAATGTAGAACAGTTCATTGTTGTTTGAGGGGAAGGTAGCAACGAGGGATGCAAACAGTAAAATTAATGAGGACAGTGTTGGGATTGAAGCCGGAAGAGTGACGGATAGGCCTGAAGGAGGATATGCAAACCACAAACAACAAACCACACACGCACACAAACAAACACAAACACACACAAACAAACACACACAAACAAACACACACACACACACAAACACACACACACACACAAACACACACACAAACACACACACACAAACAAACACACACACAAACACACACACACACACAAACAAACACACACACAAACATACACACACACACAAACACACACACAAACACACACACAAACACACACACACACAAACACACACACACACAAACACACACACACACAAACACACACAAACACAAACACACACACAAACAAACACACAAACAAACAGATGCTGGTCAAGGAAATGTAGAATCGTTCATTGTTCGCTATGGGGAAGGTGACAACCAGGCAATCAGTAAAGACGTTTCAGGTCGAGATCTTGACCGAAACGTCACCCATTCCTTCTCTCCAGAGGTGCTGCCTGTCTCGCTGAGTTACTCCAGCTTTATGTGTCCATCTTCAGTTTGAACCAGCATCTGCAGTTCCTTCTGAAACAATCAGTAAAATTAACCAGGGAGACTAGTTAGGAAATTAGCATGAGGGAAGGGACGGAATTGGAAAGGCAGGGTTACTTGCTTTAGTTAAGAGTGTTGGGATTGAACCCTGAGGGATCGGCCTGAAGGAGGACATGCAAACTCCACACAAACAGCACCCCCAGGTTGGGATTGAACCCGGGACCCTACGGCCTGAAGGAGGACATGCAAACTCCACACAAACAGCACCCCCAGGTTGGGATTGGAACCCGGGACCCTGGCGGATCGGCCTGGTAGCCGCGGGTGGCGGCCGCGGCAGGAAGGTAAGCGCCGGCGGTGGGGAGGAGCAGAGAGAGGAGGAGTGGGAGCGGGCAGCCGCAGTCGCGCCCGCCGGGCCTACCTTGGGGGGGAGCGGGAGCCGTCGTTGCTCCCGGCGCTGAAGTGCCCGCGGGCGGAGCGAGCAAACCCAACGGCCGTCAGCGCATCCCGTCCACAACCGGCGCGTGCGTCATCGCCCGTCTCAGGCATGCTGGGAGTTGTAGTCATGTCCACCGCGCCGGCCTCATTACCCGTCCCAGGCATGCTGGGAGTTGTAGTGCCATCCACTGCGCCTGGGTCATCACCCGTTCCAGCTATGCTGGGAGTCGTAGTCCAAACAAATGCGCCTGCGCGTTCACCCCTAAGTGTAACAAGTAGTGTAAGAAAATAACTGCAGATGCTGGTACAAATCGAAGGTATTTATTCACAAAATGCTGGAGTAACTCAGCAGGTCAGGCAGCATCTCAGGAGAGAAGGAATGGGTGACCCTTCTTCACACTGAGTGTACATCTTAAGTGTAACAATGCGTTTCGAAGTGTGCATTGTCTGCACTTTGTATCTTTTGTTTTAATCGCAAACCAACGCATCTGTAGTTCCTATTTGTGTAGTAAGGAACTGAAGATGCTGGTTTAAATCGAAGATATACACGCAAAATGTTGGAGCAACTCAGCGGGACAGGTATCATCCCTGGCGAGAAGGAATGGGTGACGTTTCGTGTCGAGACCCTTCTTAAGACTGTGAAGAAGGGTCTCGACCCGAAACTCTGTCTGAAGAAGGGTCTCGACCCGAAACTCTGAGTCTGAAGATGGGTCTCGACCCGAAACTGAGTCTGAAGAAGGGTCTCGACCCGAAACTCTGAGTCTGAAGAAGGGTCTCGACCCGAAACTCTGAGTCTGAAGAAGGGTCTCGACCCGAAACATCACCCATTCCTTCTCTCCAGAGATGCTGCCTGGCCCGCTGAGTTACTCCAGCTTTTTTTGTGTCTATCATCTGCAGTTCCTATTGATGTTTCTTCATCATTTCGTTCATGTTTTGACCAGAGGAAGGAAGTGCAGATGCTGATTTACGATAAGACGTACTGGTATGTAGGTTAATTGATTGGGTAAGATGTAAAAATTGTCCCTAGTGTGTGTCGGATGGTGTTAGTGTGCGGGGATCACTGGGCGGTGCGGACTTGGTGGGCCGAAAAGGCCTGTTTCCGCGCTGTATCTGAAATATGAAAATAAATAAATATGAAATAAAAAGGCACAAAGTTCAGACAATGCACACATGCGTACATTGAAACTCGTTGTTTCAATGAGTTGGTTCAACCAGCATCTGTAGTTCCTATTGATGTTTCTTCATCACTTTGTTCATGTTTTGGCGAAAAGAAGGAACTGCAGGTGCTGGTTTACACCCGACCACGTCTCGACCTGAAACGTCATCCATTCCTTCCATCCAGAGATCCTGCCAGTCCCATTGAGGTACTCCAGCAATGTGTGTCGAACAATGAGTATCAATGTATGTCTGTGTGCATTTGTATATATTTTTTAATCGTAAACCAGCATCTGCGGCTCCTATTGATGTTTCTTCATCATTGTGTTCACGTTTTGAGCAAAGGAAGGAACTGCAGATGCTGGTTTACTAAATCATGCAGGGGTTAACTTTTTAAAAAATAGAGCAATTGCAAAATCTGAAGCAGAAGGGTGAACATGCACAAAGCACTGTTCAGCAGCCCATTATGAGAAATACAAATCGGCTTTCATCACTATCATTGCCCTTCAAGATTATTTTTAAAAAACAAGACTTGCAAATATGATTTTCATTGTATGTACCTCTCCGTATTGGTACAGATGGCAATAGGCTTAACTTGATGTATAATGTGCTTAATATTGTTTCGTTCGACGATAAAACAAAGCATGGAAATAAGAAAAGGACGTCAAGCAAAAAGGATATCTGGAAGACTGAAATTCTGAGAGGATAATTCAAAGACTGTAGATGCTGGAATCTGCAGCAAAGCAAAAGTTGTTGCGGGAACTCAGCGGGCAGCATCTGTTGGAGGCAAACGGGTAGTCGATGTTTTGGGCTAAGATTCTGCATCAGGAGATCGTTCACTTATATTGCTTAAAGAATCCATTACAGCTTCTGTCACCTGAACTAGCACAAATCAACTCTGCACAAAGCGCTGGTGGAACACTGCGTCAGCAGCATTTGTGGAGGGAATGGACAGACGACATTTTGAATTAGGACCCTTCACACCCTGTCAATCTCTAAGTCTGGTGTATTTTCCAACATATAATTATGGCGACACTTTTGTAACATCGATAAAGTGCCCTACAGACTAATTGTAGTTATAATGTTATGTCTTGCTTAACTTTCAATGTCTAGGTGAGTGGAAACAATGTTGTATAGTAGCAATACTTCACTAATGTTTCACCTTTAAATATCAACAGAGTATTTCTCCGGTGTGTGGAAAGAACTGCAGATGCTGGTTTAAATGGAAGGTAGACACAAAATGCCTGAGTAACTCAGCGGGACAGGCAGCATCTCTGGAGAGAAGGAATGGATGACGTTTCGGGCCGAGACCCTTCTTCAGACTGTCCCGAAACGTCACCCATTCCTTCTCTCCCGCTGAGTTACTCCAGCATTTTGTGTCTACCTTCGAGTACCTTTCATAGGCTCTTACATAGGATCCGTCCCTCGGTAGCCTGTGGCAGTAGAATTCTGGGTTGCAGTCCTGTTCCACAGAGTGCGGTGCCGTGACAACAACAACCAAATACCTCGCTGGACCTTCTTGGTAAACAGTGACAGATGGAAAAGTCTCTTTTCAGCCCAATTCGACCTGGACGACCAAGATGCCTTTTCTCAGTGAGTCTCATTTGGCCCAAACCCTTCAAAGCTTTTCTAACTATCCGCCTGTCCAAATGTCTTCTAAATGTTGGTATTAAAGGGAAGACAACTGTCTCATCCGCACCTCAGCCAACTCAAGTGCAAGCTGCCATTGACGAGAGGCAGAAGCTGTGCACTAAAGGTGATGATCTGATCGGGCGGGCTTTTTTCAAGGGGAAGGAAGTTTAACAACTAGAGGGGACTGGTTAAGATAAAAAAGGGATCTGGGGGACCATTTTTTCCACATAGGAGGCGGTGGGTATATGGAATGAAATGCTAGAGGATGTGGTAGAGGTGGGTAGAATTACAACTTTCAAAAGGCTTTTGGGGTATGTTCTTAGATTGGAAAGGTTTAGATGGGTGTGGGCTCAAGAGATAAGAGTTGCTCAAGAGATAAGGTTAGACAATAGACAATAGGTGCAGGAGTAGGCCATTCGGCCCTTCGAGCCAGCACCACCATTCAATGTGATCATGGCTGATCATTCTCAATCAGTACCCCGTTCCTGCCTTCTCCCCATACCCACTGACTCCGCTATCCTTAAGAGCTCTATCTAGCTCTCTCTTGAATGCATTCAGAGAATTTGCCTCCACTGCCTTCTGAGGCAGAGAATTCCACAGATTTACAACTCTCTGACTGAACAAGTTTTTCCTCATCTCCGTTCTAAATGGCTTACCCCTTTTTCTTAAACTGTGGCCCCTGGTTCTGGACTCCCCAACATTGGGAACATGCTTCCTGCCTCCAACGTGTCCAACCCCTTAATAACCCCTTAAAGATCAGCACCTTGGTCAGCAAGCGTGAATTAGGCTGGGCGTCTATACTGTGCAAATCTGTAAGATATGCTTATTAATTTTTTTTTAAAGATGGTATACATAAAACACATACATACAGAAAATATGTTACGTGAATACATGACATTGTGTCATCAAATCATTATGTTCAATTTACAAATCACTGAGGTGAGATATATTGACAACATATAAGCCCCATAACAATAAACATTCTAAAACGCGCACATTTTATTTCTGAATAACAACGATGAGATTTAATGTAGAAGTTATATTTTACTTTTTTTTAAATTCAAGTATTTTTCAATCGAGGTGGTTGGTTACTCGATGTGTCTTTCTTTCTTTACTCGAGGTAGCTTTTCCGTTGATGTGAGTTTTTTACTTGTAGGATTTTTTACTCGAGGTATGGTTTTTAACGGTGAGAATTTTTTACTCAAGGTGTGTGTTTTTATTGGAGATGTGATTTTTAGTCGAGGCGGGCTTTTTACTCGTTTTTTTTAACTCGATATGTGTGTTTTAGTCGAGGCGGTTTTTTTTCCTTGTGTTTTTTACTCGAGGTATATATTGTAACTCGGCGAGTTTTTTATTCGAGGTGTCATTTTTACTTGAGGCGGGCTTTTCACTCGTTTTTTTATACCCGATGTATGTTTTTTTTAATACTCGATGCATGTATTTTAACTTGGTGGGATTTTTAATCGAGGTGTGTTTTTTAACTCAAAGTGAGGTTTTTTAAAACTCGTGATGGGTTTTGAAGTCCAGTCGAGCCTTTTACATGTTTCTTTTTAGGTGTGTATTGAACTCGAGATGAGATTTTTACTTGAGGCAGGCTTTTTAACTCGTTTCTTTTGCTCGAGGTTTGTTTGTTAACCGCTTTTTTATTCGAAGTGTGATTTTTAGTTGAGGTGGGCTTTTTACTGGTGGTTTCTTTTAACTCGAGATAGGTGTTTAAACCAAGTTGTGCTTTTTACTTGTTTTTTTTCACTCGTTGTTTTACTCAAAGTGTTTTAGTAACTGGGGTCTGGTTGTTTAGTCGGGGTGGATGTTTAGGCGGGGTGGTTGTTTACTGGAGCAGGTTGTTTACATGAGGGGTTGTCCACTCGTGCTGTACTTGCGGCGGGCGTGGGCTTCGGGAACTTTCTCCGCCTCGGTTTCCCGCTCAAAAAATCCGTTCTTACCAATTGGACGAAGTCCGATCAGCGTTGGGGGTGCTGCGGGTGTTTAAAAGGCGGACGGGTCCGGCTCCCACAAAGATAAGGACTCCATCCTCCAGTCACGGAGCCGCTCTGGTGAAGGACGATCGTGGTTCCCAGCAAAGATACCCAACTCTCATCGTTAGCCCATGTTACTCGTTGGTTACTCTTATTTGCACTCGTGGTATGTTATTGTTAACTCAATGTCCTTTTTGTTCGAGTTAAGTTTTTTTAACTTTAGGCCGGCTTTCTACTCGATGTATGATTTTTTAAAACACGGTCGGAATTTTACTCGAGTTGTGATTTTTAGTCGAGGCGGCTTTTTTACGTGAATTATATTCCTCGAGATGCGTTTTTTTTTTGTCGAAGCCAGCTTTTTACATGAGATGGGTGTTTGCTTAGTCAAGGCGAGCTTTTTACTCGAGCTTTTTTTAAACTCAAGGATTTTTTTAAAAACCTACTCGGTGTGTTTTGTAACAATGTACTTTTTACTCGAGGTTTGTTTCTTAGTAAGGCGGGAATATTACTCGTTCTTTGGGACTCGGGATGGGTTTTTAACTCGAGGTGTTTGTTTTAGTCTGTTTTTTAAATTCATAGTTTATTTTATTTACTACGTAGTTTATTTACTTGAGAGAGAGTTCAAGAGAGAGCTGGATAGAGCTCTTAAGGATAGCGGAGTCAGGGGGTATGGGGAAAAGGCAGGAACGGGGTACTGATTGAGAATGATCAGCCATGATCACATTGAATGGCGGTGCTGGCTCGAAGGGCCGATTGGCCTCCTCCGGCACCTATTGTCTATTTACTCGAGGTGCGTTGTTTAACTCAAGGTGGCTTTTTTAGCCGAGGCGAGCTTTACTCGTGATTCATATTTACTCGACATGCGTTTTTAACTCGTTTTTACTCGACCTGTGCTTTCTACTCGGGTTGGTTGTTGCACTCGAGGTGTTTTTGTAACTTGTCTGGGTGGTTGTTTTAGTCGAGGTTGATGTTGAGTCGGGGTGGTTGTTTACTGGAGAAGGTTGTTTACATGAAGGGTTGTCCACTCGTGCTGTACTTGCGGCGGGCGCGGGCTTCGGGTACTTTGCAATTCGGGTTCTCGCTCAGAAATCCCGTCATGTTGATTAGACGAAGCCCGTGGACCGATCAACCTTGGTCACTCTTGTTTTTACTCGAGGTATATATTTTTAAAACTCGATGTTCTTTTTGGTTTAGCTTTTTTCTTTAGGCGGGCTGTCTATCCGTTTTTAAAATCAAAGATGTGTTTTTTTTAGCTGGTGTGATTTTCAGTCGAGGCGGGCTTTATATTTCTAATCTTTAGTCGCACCCGTTTTTTAAAATATCGGAGGTAGATGTTTACTTAACCGAGGCGGGCTTTTTATTCGTGCTATTTTTAAACAAGGTGTTTTTTTCAATTCGGTGTTTTTGTCCCTCTGTTTTAGTCGAGGCGAGGAGATCAAGAGCGGCAAAATTGGTGCAGTTCGTCTGTGGGAAAAGCCAAGCGATCACAGACCTGCAGTAGATGGAGATGCAGACAACATCAATGGGAAACAAGGTTGGTCGCTTTTGTTACTCAACGGTCTACTCGTTGGTTACTCTTGTTTTTACTCGATGTTGTTTTTACTTGAGTTCAGTTTTTTACTTTAGACGGGCTTTTTACTCGTTTTTTTACTCGAGGTATGATTTTTAACCCGATGAGTTTTTGTACTCGAGGTGTGTGTTTTTAGTCGATGCTGGTTTTTATTTGATTTTTTACTCGAGGTATAGTAACTCGGTGAGTTTTTTACTCGAGGTGTAATTTTTTTATTGAGGCGGGGTTTTTATCCGCTTTTTTTAATACTCGATGCTGGTTTTTTAACTTGGTGGGATTTTTACTCGAGGTGTAATTTTTTTAACTCAATGTGAGTTTTTCTTTGCTCGAGATGGGTTTTCATGTCCAGGCGATTTTTTTTACTCGTGTATTTTACTCGATCTGTGTTTTTTTTAACTCGAGGTGGCTTTAGAGTTGAGGTTAGTTTTATTACTCCTGTGATTCTTTATTGGAGGGGCGTTTTTTTTTTAACTCGATGAGTTTTTTTACTTGAGGCGGGCTTTTTAACTCGTTTCTTTTGTTCTAGGTTTATTTGTTAACACTTTTTTACTCGAAGTGTGATTTTTAGTCGCGGTGGCCTTTTTACTCCAGATGGCTTTTTCCTTGTTTTTTTTACCCGTTATCTTTTACTTGATGTAGAATTTTAGTGGAGGCGGGCTTTTTACTCGTGTTTTTTTTCGCTACTCGATATAACTCGGTGGGATTTTTACTCAAGGTGTGATTTTTAACTGGGTATTTTTTTTACTCGAGGTGTGCTTTTTACTCGTGGTTTCCTTTTACGCGAGGTATTTTAACTGTTTTTAACGTATTTTTACTCGAGATTTTTTAATGGAACTTGTTTTTTAACTCGATAGGGATTTAACCTGAGCTGTGCTTTTTACTTGTTTTTTTCAGTCATTGGTTGGTTTACGCAAGGTGTTTTTGTAACTGGGCGGTGGGTGTTTAGGCGGGGTGGTTGTTTACTGGAGCAGGTTGTTTACATGAGGGGTTGTCCACTCGTGCTGTACTTGCGGCGGGCGCGGGCTTCGGGAACTTTCTCCGCTTCAGTTTCCCGCTCAAAAATCCCGTCATGTTGATTGCACGAAGCCAGAGGATCGATCAACCTTGGTCACTCTTGTTTTACTCGAGGTGTGTCATTTTTTAACTCGATGTTCTTTTTTTAACTTAAGTTCAGTGTTTTACTTTAGGCGGGTTTTTGTACTCGAGTTATGTGTTTTTACCCGAGGTGGGTGTTTTTATTGGAGGTGTGTTTTTCAGTCGAGGCGGGGTTTTTACTATTTTTTTTAACTTGAGGTATATATTGTAACTCGGTGAGGTTTTCTTTTTAGTCGGTGTGATTTTTACTCGTTTTTTATGCTCCATGTATGTTTTTTTTAACTTGGTGGGATTTTTACTCGAGGTGATTTTATTAAATAACCGAGGCGTACTTTTAACTCGATTTTTACTCGATGTGTGTTTTTTAACTCGAGGTGGCTTTAGAGTCGAGGTTAGTTTTTTTACTCATGTCATTTTTTATTCGAGGTGCGCTTTTTTTTTTACTCGAGATTAGTTTTTCACTTGAGGCGGGCTTTTTAACTTTTCTTTTGCTCGAGGTTTGTTTGTTAACTTTTTTTTCTCGAAGTGTGATTTTGATTTGAAGGGCTTTTATTCGAGGTGGGCTTTTTACTCCAGATGGTTTATTACTTGAGGCAGCCTTTTTACTCCTGTTATCTTTTATTCGGGGTATAATTTTGGTCGAGGCGGGCTTTTTACTCGTGTTTATTTCTACTCAACATACCTCAGTGGGATTTTTACTCAAGGTGTGATTTTTAACTGGGTGTGTTTTTTTTACTCGAGTTTGTTCGTCGAGGTGGGCATTTCACTCGTGGTTTCCTTTTACTCGAGGTATTTTAACAGTTTTTATTGTGTTTTTTACTCGAGCTGGGCTTTTTACTCGATGTTCTTTTAGTCAAGGCGGCCTTTTTACTTGTGGTTTTTAAACCTGGAGATGGGTTTAACTCGGAGCTGTGCTTTTCACTCGTTATTTTTACTCAATGTGTTTTTGTAACTGGGTGGTGGGTGTTTAGGCGGGGTAGTTGTTTACTGGAGCAGGTTGTTTACATGAGGCGTTGTCCACTCGTGCTGTACTTGGGGCGGGCTTTTGGAATTTTCTCAGCTGCAGTTTCCCGCTCAACAAAAAGCGTTCTTGCTAATTGGATGAAGCCCGAGGTCGGATCAGCGTTGGGCGGGCGGCTGCTCGTTGGTTACTCTTATTCTTGCTCGGTATGTTTTTTTAACTCGATGTTCTTTTTATTCGTATTAAGTTTTTAATTTTAGGCGGGGTTTTTAACGAGGTATTATTTATTTAACGGTGGGAATTTTACATTAAATTTTTTCCCTCAATGATTTTTTTTTAATGTCAGTTTCTTTTACTTGAAATGGGTGTTTGCTTAGTCAAGGCTGGCTTTCTACTCGAGCTTTTTTTGTTAACTCAAGGTTTAAAAAAATAAATAATCGGTGTGTTTTGTAACTCAATGTACATTTTACCCGAGGTTTGTTTCTTAGTTACCCGTTCTTTGGGACTCGGGATGTGTATTTTAACTCCAGATGTGCTTTTTAACTCGGTGTTTTTTTAGTCTTTTTTACTCGAGGTGGGTTTTAGTGGTGATCGTTTTTTTTGGTCAAGGTGAGCTTTTTACTCGTGATTTCAACATGCGTCTTTAAGTTGTGTTTTTACTCGACCTGTGTTGTCGACTCGAATTGGTTGTTTTACTCAGTGTATTTGTAACTGATTAGTCGGGGTGGTTTAGTTTAGTCGAGGTGTGGGTTTCGCCGACAGTAAACTTTATCAGCTTCGGTTTCCCACTCAAAAATCCCGTCATGTTGATTGGAAGATGTCCGACCGATCAACCATGGTCACTCTTGTTGTTATTCGAGATGTGTTTTTTTTAAACTATGTTCTTACTCAAGTTCAGTTTTTTTAACTTTAGGCAGGATCATTTTTTTAATCCAAGATGTTTTTTTTAACCTGCTATTTTTAGTTGAGGTGGGCTTTGTACGTTTAATTTTTAGTTGCACCTGGCTTTTTATTGGAGATGGATGTTTACTCAGTCAAGCTTTACTCAAGGTGTTTTTTTCAATTTGGGTTTTTTTCTCTTTGTTTAGTCGAGGCGGACTTTTTACTGGTGAGGACGTGAATCTGCGGACTTTTTATTGGTGAGGACGTGAATCTGCGCACCGTCAAAAACGCGAGTCACAGTTTTACCCAAAGACATTGGCACGTCTACAAGCTTTCCCGCCAGGTCCAATCATAGCTCTTGAAAGGGCCACCAAAGGTAAGGCACAGGAATAATCCTATTATCCCATTTGCAGGAACATCTGAGGCTAACGACTAGGAGTATGATAACACTTAGAGAATTGTGTTTGTGTTGATGAATTGTGTTTGTGTATGGTGAAATCCTGTGCTAATAGGCGATGGGTCAAATGTCTCTTCAGTAGCTAAAAGCTGCTTCTTTGCAATGGCTATGATGGTAATTTTGACAGGAGGACAAGGAACGTCATGTAAAGCCAGCGAATATCTGACAATGAAGTAGCTCCTTGCCAGGGGTGGGAACCCCCACCTGCGACTCAACACTGGCTAAAGGAAAATGTAAGGGATACCAAATGGAAAGCAAAGAACCATCTAGGAAAATCCAAGAGAACAAGAGCAGGAACACTGATGTAAATTATCTCTGGGGAAAAGTCAAGACATCACAGAGCAGACAAAGCTGGAGATGGAGACAACATAAATGGGAAACCAGGTTAGTCAATCTTTTTATTCATTGGTCTACTCGTTGGTTACTGTTTTTACTCAATTTATGTTTTTAACTGGATGTGCTTTTTTACACAAGATGATTTTTGAAAACTTTAGTCCAGGTGGGTTTTTACTCTGGTTTTGTTACTCTTGTGATTTTTGGTCGAAACCAACTTTTTATACTGTTTTTAGTCTAGGGATTTTAGCTCAGTTTTTTGACTTGAGTGGTTTTTGTTTTTTTTAAATTTACTAGGAGTCCTTTTTAGTCTAGGCAAATTTATTGTTATTTCACTAGAGGTGTTTTGTAACTCAATGCTTTTTACTCAAGGTTTGTTTTTTAGCCAGAGAGGGGGGATTTTACGCGTTCTTTGTGACTTGAGGTAAAAAATTTTAATTCGAGGTTTTTAAAGTTTTTTTTAAACGAGGTGTTTACTCGGCAGGTTTTTTTTACTCATAGTTTATTTTACTCGAGGTGCTTTTTCACTCGAGGTGGGTTTTTGAATGGGGCGAGCTTTTTACTCGTGGTTTCTATTTACTCAACTTGTATTTTTAACTCGGTGTGTTTTTACTCGAGCTGAGTTTTTAATTGTTTATTTAACGCATTGGAAGTTTTATTCAATGTGCTTTGTAACTGTTTAGTCGGGGTGGTTGTTTAGTTTAGGCGGGGTAGTTTACTGGAGCAGGTTGTTTACATGAGGGGGGCTTTTTAATTGATTTTTAGTCAAAACCACCTTTTTATGGAGATGGATGATTATTTAGTCGAGGCGGCTTTTATATTGTTTTTTCTAAGCTGGAGATGGTTGGTTTTATTCGAGGTGTTTTAGTAACTTAGTCATGGTGGTTGTTTACATGAGGGGTTGTCCACTCGTGATGTACATGTGGCGGGCATCGCCGACGGAAACTTTCTCCAATTCGGTTTCCCACTCATCCGTTCCTGATGAACGAAGTCGGAGGACCGATCAGAGTTGGGGGCGGGCGGGTGGTTTAAAAGGCGGACGGTGCTGGCTGCAGTTCCCGCCGCCAGTCAGAGTCACTTTGGTGATGGAACATCATGGTCACCAGCTCTCATTGTTGGCCCATGTTACTCATTGGTTACTCTTGTTCTTAATCGCGGTATGTTTTTTTTATTTTTACCTCAATGTGCTTTTTCCTCGAGTTACTTTTTACTTTATAACTAATTTTTTAACTTTTTTAATTTTTTTTTTAAACTTGAGGTATGTCTTTTTAACTTGCTGGGATTTTTATTCGAGGTGTGAGCGGAGTGTTTACATTTTTGTTCCTGTTTTTTCGTAGGGGCGGGGTTTTACGTGATTTTTGACAGCGTTTAATTGGAGATGGATGTTTGTTTAGTTGAGGTGTGCTTTTTACTTGTGCTTTTTTTTTTTTTTAACGGTGTGTGCTTTTTCCCCCCTCTTTTTTTAGTTGAGGCGGATTTCTTACTGGTGAGCACATGAATCTACGCACAGTCCATGCCATGAGTTGCCGTTTTACCCGAAGACATTGGCGTGCTTATAAGCTTACCTGCCTGGTCCAACCATAGCTCTTGAATGTGCCAGCGAAGGTAAGGTGCGGGAATAAGCCTTTGAGCCCACTGGCATTAGATAGTGCTCACCTGAGGCTGACTACCAGGGTGAGTATGATAACACTTAGAGAATCGTGTTTGTGTTGATGGGTGTGTTACAGGGGAACAGGTTCAAGTATCTGACTAGTAGAACAGAAAAAGGCTCACTCCTCTGTTACAAATCAAATTTATTGGTAAGAGAGGGAACAGAAACAATACTTGTCCTGGCATGCGCGGGGTCCGTTTTACAGCAGCACAGCTCTCTCTGCCTCTGTCCGCGGTGCTGATCAGCCTCGTACATGAACTAACTTGTGGCTTCCTGGTGCCTGCCTTTATACATGTAAGAAATCACCTGTTGAAATAACCGCCAGTAAGTCCTGGCCAATAGCGTTTCTCCCAAATTCAAATTTTGGGAACAATGTTCTTAGCTGCAGACTGGTACGTAAAGCAATGCACAGTGCTACAGACTTGGTGCGCAAATCGATACACTCAGAGCTACAGACTTGGTGCGCAAATCGATACGCTCTGAGCTACAGACTTGGTGCGCAAATGGATATGCACAGAGCTACAGACTTGGCAAATCGATAAGCAGGGAACTACAGACTTGGTGCGCAAATCAATACGCCGAGGTTCAGACATGGCATACAAATCTATACTTGCAGCGCTACAGACTTGATGCGCAAAGTAATACACATGTCGCTGCTGGTTTGGCGCGCAAAGGTTTAAACAGTGCTGTCGGCTTGGCGCATTGAAGTTTAAACAGCTGTCTATGATGCTTAAATATAGAGCTACCGGCCGCAGGCTTAATGGGTTTAAATATAGCATGACCGGCCACAAAACTATGGGTTTAAATATAGCACGACTGGGTACAGTGCTCTCGGCTTTAAACACAGCGCAATGGGTCAAAGACTATTGGGGTAAAATTCTCGTATAACAGGGTGTTATGAATTCCTGTGCTAATCGGCGATGGATCAAATGTGTCTTCAGTAGCTATAAGCTGCTTCTTTGTAATGGCTTTGATGGTAATTTTGACAGCAGGACAATAAAGCCAACGATTATCTGATAATGAAGTCTCTCCTTGCCAGGGATGGGAATCCCCACCTGCAACTCAACACTGGCTAAAAGAAAGTGGAAGGGATGCCAAATGGAAAGAAAAGACGCAGCCAGGAAAAAAAAACCCAGGAGATAAAGAGAGACAAAACTCGGATGCAGCTTGTCTCTGTGGAAAGCCAAGAGATCACACACCAGCAGTGGCTGGAGATGCAGACAACATCAATGGGAAACCAGGTTGGTTTCTCGTTACTCATTGGTGTACTCGGTTACTTGTGAGTATATAAATCTGAACAGTTCAATCCGCGATTCACCGTCAAACCCTAAGACATTGGCGCGTCTACAAGCTCACCCCGCCTGATACAACCATAGGTCTTGAAATAGCCACTGAAGGTAAGGTGCAGGAATAAGCCTTTGAGCCCGCTGGCAAAAGATAGTGATCACCTGAGGCTGACTACCAAAGTGAGTACGATAACACTTAAAGAATTATGTTTGTGTTGATGAGTGTTATGATTAATTCCCACACTAATAGGCGTTGGATCAAATGTCTGTTCAATAGCTAAAAGCTGGTTCTTTGCAATGGCTATGATAATTTTGGCAGGAGGACCACATAGAGCCAGCGAATATCTGATAATTAAGTCTCTACTTGCCAGGGATGGGATCCCCACCAGCGACTCAATACTGGCTAAAAGAAAGTGAAAGAGATACCGAATGAAATGGAAAAATAAACCAAGAGAGCAAGAGCAGGAAAACTCTGATGCAGATTATCTCTGGGAAAAGCCAAGACATCACAAACCAGATGGAGATGGAGACATCAATGGGAAACCAGGGTGGTCGCTCTTATTCTTTGGTTTACTTGTTACTCATTGGTTACTTTTGTTTTTACTCGAGGTGTGCTTTTAAACTTGTAGGTTTTTTACTCGGGATGGGTTTTTTAATTGAAGCAAGCTTTTTACTAGTGGCTTTTTTTTCTAGAGGTTGTTTTACTCTGTGTTTTTGTCACATTATTTGGGGTGGATGTTTAGTTGGGGGGTGGTTGTTTACTGGAGCAGGTTGTTTACTTGAGGGGTTGTCCACTCATGCTGTACTTGCGGGCGCGGGCTTTCCTGACAGCGGAAACTTTCTCCGATTCGGTTCATGCTGATTGGACGAAGCCCGAGGTCCAATCGGAGTTGGGGGCGGGTGCTGCGAGTGTTTGAAAGGCGGGCGGGCCCAGCTCCTGCCTCCCGTCATGGGGCCGCATGTTCTCAGGGAGCTCCGCACGCAGTTCCAAGATCACTCTGACAGGAGCGCAGCACCAGGTCTCATTGTTCCTCACCTGGTACCATTCCATCCAGTGACATCTAGTGCATCCAGCAATCCAACCAATTGCTCCTTCCGCTCCACCAAACGGGTGAACACTCTGGACAGAAGGATGGACCAGAGCTTGGTTGCACTCGCACTTCCTGCAGGTCAATTCAATGGTGGGGTGGGCAGTATTTGTGATGGATTGGTCAGTGGATTAGTGAAGGTACCAATAAGCTCCTTTATCTTGTGATGGATTGGTCAGTGAAGGTACCAATAAGCTCCTTTGTCTTGCAAAGACAGAGAATGAGATAATTGTTCTGACACAACTCAATTGTATTGTAGGTCATGCCGTGGATCTGAAGGTAAAACCCGAACTCCCTGGAATCCCGCGAGCTGTTCCTTATGGAGGTCATCTGAGATGTATCTAAAGGATAGATCAGTGCTACCAGAGCTCAGCTTTCAGACTCACTGTAGGCCAGTGAGCTTAACTTGGCCAGGTTGAAGACAATCCTGCGCATGATCCATCCACGTAGAGAATTGTCCCCTATCCGAGAAGATGAAGTGCATCTCCAACCTTCGTTCACCCAGTACAACTAAAGGTCTGGTAAGAGCTGCTGAATATTTTACTCCCTAAATCTGCTGTTGCACTTATGTCTGGATGACCTATTTCTCTATTTGTAATGCTTAATTACGAAACATGCAAGTATAGTTTAGATGAAGATTTGATGTTCAGACTTGGTAGCATGTGTCATAATTTATTAATAATGGTATTGAGACAACGTAAAGTGCAGGAACAGAAATATTCAAGTTTATTTTATACTGTACCCTACATCCTTTATGGATCCGGGTGTGATTAGCATGTTTAATTTTTATTATCTCAAAACATTTGATGGTAAAATGACTGCTAAAGATTTCTGGAAATCTTTATTATAACTTTATAATGCTCGCAATGCATGGGACACAGTTGTTGTGTGAATGGGGTTTGATTTAAAACTATGCCTGCATCTAGTGCCTCACCTGAGAGATTTTAGGGTGGGTAGTGGTCTATGCGAAACCAGAGGAAAAGGTTGTGTTTGGCTTATAAAGTAGGTTGTGAAGAGGTAAGTTGCATTAAGGAGAACTTTCGCCCCAAGAGTAAGTTGCATTAAGGAGAACTTTCGCCCCAAGAGTTGCTTGACCTTAAAAGCGCGAGAACATGAAGCGGAGAAGATAGAGGTAGTGGTTCATTGAAATCTAACAGCCAAGTGGTTGACAGATGCATTCTGTTTAATTGATAATGCTTTGGCTATTTTGATGAAGACGATCCAAATAATGAACATAATGCAAAAGTGAGTAGAAATGTGCTTTCGGTTCTACAGTGTTAACATATACATTCAAAAAGATTTAAAATAATGTTTATCCTAAATGTCTTCACTCTTGATTTTCTTTTGAACTTTTTTCTTTATTAATGAATAAAGTAAAGGGATAATGGCAGTAAAAAATTGACTGAGTTTTTGATGTAGATTGTTATATAGCATTTCCCTAATTTATAATGATTTACATACACTTACTGTAAAGATATGTTTAATTTATGTGTTTTTGAAATGTGTGTAAATTGGAAGTTGGCTGTATATCCCATATGTAAAAGGAAGGGCGAATTGAATTTTAGTAAATACCACCCTCAAGTCTCATTCCACTCATTATCAAAGAATCAAGTGATATTGTTTGCACCAGATATTAACTAAAACATTGACATTTGTTTTACTCTTTTAGTTTTAGAGATACAGCGTGGAAACAGGCCCTTTTGGCCCACCAGGTCTGCGCCAACCAGCGATCCTCACACATTAAGACATCCTATACCCTCTAAGGACAATTTTTACATTTAACAAGCCAATTAACCTACATACCTGTATGTCTTTGGAGTGTGGGAGGAAACCGAAGATCTTGGAGAAAACCCATGGGGAGAACGTACAAACTCCGAATAGACAGCACCCATAGTTGGGATCAAACCCAGGTCTCCGGCTCTGTATTCCCTGTAAGGCGGCAACTCTACCACTGTGCCACCGTGCAAATTGTATGTGCTGCAAATTTACATGCACATCAGAAGCAATAACAAATAAACAAATTTGTTATTGTATTGGCATGCATCAGTGTTGCTCTCCATTACAGGAATCTGAGATATATTTTTATCAAATATGTATTATAGTTATGGGAGACTAGACCATGGTAATACAAAAAATAAGCTTTGTAGAGCAGCCACAGCGATACAGTCTGTAGTGGTTTAGAAGAAGTGTGTTCCTGGTGCAATGTGGTTCAAGAACAACAGAACCTGGAAAGAACAATTCTTGGGCTGTTGGGTGTCTTTCAAGAGGCACCAGCGAGAGCTGTAATTTGCATTTAATTTTGTCTGGATCACTTATTTCTTTATTTACTTACGAACCCCGCAATTGTAGTTAAGACTAATATTTGATCTTCAGGTTGGGTAGAAAGAGTCATAATTAATCTATCAAGCTGCAATGCAAAATGAGGAATTGATGTTTGATTGAATTGTTACAGGCTGTTAAAGAGAGTGAGGTGGGCCGTTGGGTGAGTAAGGCCAGCAATGAAGTCTAATAGAGGACTCGGTGGCTGAGGACAGGTCCGCGGTGGGTGCAGGAGAAATGATAAGAGGAGCATGTGGCAAAGTTGGTACAACAAATGCTGAAAGGAACGCCTGAAAGCCAAGGAATCTCTGGTAATGAACTCTATCCTTGACAGGACAAACCCCCTTCCAAATCATCACGAGACAAAAGGTGGAGGAGATGACCGAGCAAGGAACATACATGGGAGGAACAGCCACATCAGAACCATACCACGGATTGTCTCTGGGAAACCAAGGCATCACAACTGACCAGAGGTAGCTGGATCTAACGATGATAGAGAACCAAGCTGGCCTCCTCTTTGCAGTCATTGGATTCACCATCCAGGCAAAGCCAGAAGGAAGATGTCTAATAGCCTGACCAGCTCTCAAAGGACCCTGCTAGCAAGGCAGAATCTCCAGCAATGATGCATCTTTTTGCCCAAAGACAAAGCCATCACCAATTCAACGCTGAACAAAAGAAAGCACCAGAGATGACGAGGAGGAAAAGACACAGCCAGGACCAAACAGGAAAGCAGGAGCATCACAACTGACACTGCTTGTTGGTGGGAAATACCAGTGAGGATGTTAAAGTCAGCAAAGTGTGCCGACCAAGAGAGGATTCAGCAGCGGAGAACGGGCCCGCAGTGGGTTCCGGAGGTTTGATGAAGGCGGGCCTTCGGTGGGTGCCGGAAGGCAGAGAGAAGACGAAGAAGAGCAAGTGCCAATGGTATTTGCGACAAATGCAGAAAGGAACACTTGAATGCCAAGGGATCTCTGGTAATGAAGCCTATCTTTGTCACAGGACATAACCCACACCCAAGTCAACACTGGACAAAATGTGGAAAGAAAATACATGGTAAGAACAGGAACATCAGAACCCTACCATGGATTCTCTCTGCGAAACCCAAGGCTTCAAAACTGACCAGATGTAGCTGGAGCTAACGACGATTGATAACCAAGTTGGACTCCTCTTTGCCGTGTCATTGGGCACACCATTAGGGCAAAGCCAGAGGAAAGATGTCAAATAGCCTGACCAGCAGTGGAAGGACTGCAAGCACAGCAGAATCTCCAGGAATGTTGCATCGTTTTGCCTAAAGATGGAGCCATCACCAATTCAACACTGAACAGAAGAAAGCACCAGTGATGACGAGGAGGAGGAAAAGACCCAGCCAGGATTAAACGGGAGACCATGAGGATCATAACTCTGTCCAAGAGAGGATTCAGAGGCTGAGGACGGGTCCTCGATGGGTGCCGGAGAGAAGATGAAGAAGAGGTGCAAGGGGCAATGCTGTATAACAAATGCTGAAAGTGACGACTGAAAGCCAAGATATCTCTGGTGATGACGCCAATCCTTGTCAGAGGACAAAACCCCATCCAAGTCAACACTAGAGAAAAGGAGGAGGAAATTACTACATCAGGAACATACATGGAAGGAACAGCAGCATCAGATCCCTACCACGGGTTGCCTCTGGGAAGAGACAAGGCATCACAACTGACCAGAAATAGCTGGAGCTAATAATGATTGAGAACAAAGCTGGACTCCTCTTTGCAGTGTCATTGGATTCACCATCCAGGCATTGGACGGGCCCGTGGTGGATCCCGGAGGTTTGATGAAGACGGGCCCTCGGTGGGTGCCGGATGTCCGAGAGAAGATGAAGAGGAGCAAGTGTCAATGGTATTTGCGACAAATGCAGAAAGCAGCACCTGAATGCCAAGGGATCTCTGGTAATGAAGCCTATCTTTGTCACAGGACGTAACCCACACCCAAGTCAATGCTGGACAAAATGAGGAAAGGACATCCAGGGGAGGAAAAGGACCCTACCACGGGTTGTCTCTGGGAAAACCACGGCATCACAACTGACCAGAAGTAGCTGGAGCTAACGACGATTGAGAACAAAGCTGGACTCCTCTTTGTAGTGTTATTGGATTCACTATCCAGGCAATGGACGGGCCCGCGGTGGGTGCCGGAGGTTTGACGGGCCCGCGGTGGGTGCCGGAGTGAAGATGCAGAAGAGGTTCAAGTGACAATGGTAAGTACAACAAATGCTGAAAGTGACAACTGAAAGCGAATGGATCTCTGGTAATGAAGCCTATCCTTGTCAGAGGACACAACCCCATCCAAGTCAACACCAGACAAAAGGAGGAAATGACTGAACAAGGAACATACATGGGAGGAAGAGCAGCATCAAAACCCGACCACGGATTGTCTCTGGGAAAACCAAGGTATCACAACTGACCAGATGTAGCTGGAGCTAACGACGATTGAGAACCTAGGACTCATCTTTGCTGTGTCATTGGATTCACCATCAGGTCAAAGCCAGAAGAAAGACATCAAATAGTCTGACCTGGTCTGGAAGGACTGCTTGCATGGCAGATTCTCCAGGAATGATGCATCTTTTTGCCTAAAGATGGAGCCATCATCAATTCAACACTGAACAAAAGAAAACATCAGTGAAGATGAGGAGGAGGAAAAGACCCAGCCAGGACCAAACAGGAGACCATGAGGATCATAACTGATGCTGCTTGTTGATGGGAAACACAAGTGAGGATGTTAAAGCCAGCAAGGTGTGCCATCCAACAGATGATTCAGCAGCGGATGATGGGCCCGCGGTGGGTTCCGGAGGTTTGACGGGTCCTCGATGGGTGCCGGAGAGAAGATGAAGAAGAGGAGCAGGTGCCAATGCTAAGTGCAACAAATGATGAAAGTGACACCTGAAAGCAAGGGATCTCTGGTAATGAAGCCTATCCTTGTCAGAGGACAAAACCCCATCCAAGTCAACACAAGACAAAAAGAGGAGGAAATGACTAAACAAGGAACATACACGGGAGGAAGAGCAGCATCAGATCCCTACCACGGATTGTCTCTGGGAAAACCAAGGCATCACAGCTGTCCAGAAGTAGCAGGTGCTAATGACGATTGAGAACAATGCTGGACTCCTCTTTGCAGTGTCATTGGATTCACCATCCAGGCATTGGACGGGCCCTCGGTGCGTGCCGGAGGTCGGAGAGAAGACGAACAGGAGCAAGTGCCAATGGTAGTTGCGACAAATGCAGAAAGGAAGACCTGAAAGCACAGGGATCTCTGGTAATGAAGCCTATCTTTGTCAAAGGATTTAATCCACACCCAAGTCATCACTGGACAAAATGAGGAAAGAATATACAGGGAATGAACAGGAGCATCAGAACCTTACCACGGATTGTCTCTGGGAAAACCAAAGCATCACAACTGACCAGATGTAGCAGGAGCTAACGACGATGGAGAACCAAGGTGGACTCATCTTTGCCGTGTCATTGGATTCACCATCAGGGCAAAGCCAGAAGAAAGATGTCAAATAGCCTGACCAGCTCTGGAAGGACTCTGCAAGCACGGCAGAATCTCCAGGAATGATTTGCCTTCGTTTTGCCTAAAGATGGAGCCATCACCAATTCAGCACTGAACAGAAGAAAACACCAGTGATGAGGAGGAGGAAAAGACCCAGCCAGGACCAAACATGAGATCATGAGGATCATAACCGACGCTGCTTGTTGGTGGGAAACGCAAGTGAGGATGTTAAAGCCAGCAAGGTGTGCTGAGGATTCAGCAGGTGCGGACGGGCCCTCGATGGGTGCCGGAGAGAAGATGAAGAGGTGCAAGGGGCAATGCTGTACAACAAATGCTGAAAGTGACACCTGAACGCCAAGATATCTCTGGTAATGACGCCAATCCTTGTCAGAGGACAAAACCCCATCCAAGTCAACACTAGACAAAAGGAGGAGGAAATTACTACATCAGGAACATACATGGAAGGAACAACAGCATTAGATCCCTACCACGGATTGCCTCTGGGAAGAGACAAGGCATCACAACTGACCAGAAGTAGCTGGAGCTAATAATCATTGAGAACAAAGCTGGACTCCTCTTTGCAGTGTCATTGGACGGGCCCGAGGTGGGTCCCGGAGGTTTGATGAAGACGGACCCTCGATGGGTGCCGGATGTCCGAGAGAAGATGGAGAGGAGCAAGTGTCAATGGTACTTGCGACAAATGCAGAAAGCAACACCTGAATGCCAAGGGATCTCTGGTGATGAAGCCTATCTTTGTCACAGGACGTAACCCACACCTACGTCAACACTGGAAAAATGAGGAAAGGACATACAGGGGAGGAAAAGGACCCTACCACGGATTGTCTCTGGAAAACCAAGGCATCACAACTGACCAGAAGTAGCTGGAGCTAACGACGATTGAGAAAGCTGGACTCCTTTGCAGTGTCATTGGATTCACTATCCAGGCAATGGTCGGGCCCGCGGTGGGTGCCGGAGGTTTGACGGGCCCGCAGTGGGTGCCGGAGAGAAGATGCAGAAGAGGTTCAAGTGACAATGGTAAGTACAACAAATGCTGAAAGTGACACCTGAAAGCGAATGGATCTCTGGTAATGAAGCCTATCCTTGTCAGGACAAAACCCCATCCATGTCAACACCAGACAAAAGGAGGAGGAAATGACTGAACAAGGAACATACATGGGAGGAAGAGCAGCATCAAAACCCGACCACAGATTGTCTCTGGGAAAACCAAGGTATCACAACTGACCAGATGTAGCTGGAGCTAACGACGATTGAGAACCAAGTTGGACTCATCTTTGCAGTGTCATTGGATTCACCATCAGGTCAAAGCCAGAAGAAAGACATCAAATAGTCTGACCTGGTCTGGAAGGACTGCTTGCATGGCAGATTCTCCAGGAATGATACATCTTTTTGCCTAAAGATGGAGCCATCACCAATTCAACACTGAACAAAAGAAAACATCAGTGAAGACGAGGAGGAGGAAAAGACCCAGCCAGGACCAAACAGAAGACCATGAGGATCATAACTGATGCTGCTTGTTGATGGGAAACACAAGTGAGGATGTTAAAGCCAGCAAGGTGTGCCGTCCAACAGAGGATTCAGCAGCAGAAGATGGGCCCGCGGTGGGTTCCGGAGGTTTGACGGGTCCTCGATGGGTGCCGGAGAGAAGATGCAGAAGAGGAGCAGGTGGCAATGCTAAGTGCAACAAATGCTGAAAGTGACACCTGAAAGCAAGGGATCTCTGGTAATGAAGCCTATCCTTGTCAGAGGACAAAACCCCATCCAAGTCAACACTAGACAAAAGGAGGAGGAAATAACTAAAGAAGGAACATACATGGTATCAGAACCCTACCAAGGTTTGTCTGGGAAAACCAAGGCATCACAACTGACCAGAAGTAGCTGGAGCTAAGGACGATTGAGAACAAAGCTGGACTCCTCTTTGCAGTGACATTGGATTCACCATCCAGGCATTGGACGGGCCCGCGGTGGGTACCGGAGGTCGGAGAGATTACGAAGAGTATCAAGTGTCAATGGTAGTTGCAACAAATGCAGAAAGGAACACCTGAAAGCCAAGGGATCTTTGGTAATGAAGCCTATCTTTGTCATAGGACTTAACCCACACCCAAGTCATCACTGGACAAAATGAGGACAGAACATACAGGGAAAGAACAAGAGCATCAGAACCCTACCACAGATTGTCTCTGGGAAAACTAAGGCATCGCAACTGACCAGATGTAGCTGGAGCTAACGATGATTGAGAACCAAGCTGGACTCCTCTTTGCCGTGTCATTGGATTCACCATCAGGGCAAAGCCAGAAGAAAGATGACAAATAGCCTGACCTGTTCTGGAAGGACTCTGCGAGCACGGCAGAATCTCCTGGAATGATGCATCTTTTTGCCTAAAGATGGAGCCATCACCAATTCAACACTGAACAAAAGAAAGCACCAGTGATGACGAGGAGGAGGAAAAGACCCTTGCCAGGACCAAACAGGAGACTATGAGGATCATAACTGACGCTGCTTGTTGGTCGGAAACGCAAGTGAGGATGTTAAAGCCAGCAAGATGTGCCGTCCAAGAGAGGATTCAGCAGCTGCGGTGGGTACCGGAGAGAAGATGAAGAAGACGAAAAAGTGGCATTGCTAAGTACAACAAATGCTGAAAGTGACACCTGAAAGCCAAGGGATCTCTGGTAATGAAGCCTCAGAGGAGAAAAACCCCACCCACATCAACTCTAGACAAAATGAGGGAACATACAGGGGAGGAACAGGAACATCATAACCCGACTACGGATCGTCTGGGAAAACCAAGGCATCACCATTGACCAGATGAAGCTGGAGCTAATGACGATTGAGAGTCAAGCTGGTCTCTTCTTTGCCGTGTCATTGGATTCACCAAAAGGGCAAAATCGGAAATAAGTTGTCAAGTAGCCTGACCACCTCTGTGAGGATTCTTCTGCTGGCAAGATGGAATCTGGGATTGACGTGTCTTTTTACCAATGAACGGAGACCTCACCAATTCAACACTGGTCAAAAGAAAGCACATGCTGAGCATTAACAAATAAAGAAATTAGTTGTTATATTGGCATATATATATATATATATAGTTCATATCCATTACAGCAATCTGATGGATATATTGTCTCAAACATATATATTTTGTTATTAGTTGTAGGTAAGTAGACCACGATAATACAAAAAGCTATCTTTGCAGAGCAGCCATTGTGATGCAGTCTGTTGTGGTTGGGAAGGAATGTGTTGCTAGTTCAGTGTGGTCCAAGAACCTGGTGTTTGACGGGAAGATGCTGTTCTTGAACTTTGAAAGACCAGTCCTTGGACTGCAGAGAGTCTTTTGAGAGGCACCGAAAAGAGCTGCAATTCGCATTTTATTTAGTCTGCCTTATTACTTTATTTGCTTACATGTGAAGTTCAGATCAGCATTTTATGTTCAGGCTGGGTAGAAAGTTTTCGTTATTTAGCCACAATGCAAAGAGAGGAATGGGCCTTTGAGCCTGCTTGACCATTCACCAATAGGTAATAGAAGACGGTGACCATGAGTACTCTTGCAGGCTTGTTCTTGCGTAGTGTGAACATAACATGTTGTATTGATTAATCCATATAGTGATAGGGGATGGATGAAATATCTCCCCAATTGCTATAATCTGCTTCTTTACCATAGCTCTAATGATAAATCTGGCAGAATGTTAAGAAGTTTGTAATAGTTTGGCTGAGAAACCAGAGTGATGAGGACCCTAATGGATCCCCTGAAGAAGGTTTTTCCAAACTGTCCCTGCTTTGAACCCAATAATCTCTCCTAGCTGCAGCGCTTGCAAGGAAACAGATACTTGATTGTTAACTCCAACATTACAGGATGTCCAAACTACCAAGTGATGGAAGTGAAACCCCACCTTACACCCCTAGCAACGCCACCTCAGGTTGCCAGAAGAAATGTGCAGAAAGCGACACCTGAAAGCCAAGGTAGATGCAAAATGCTGGAGTAACTCAGCAGGTCAGGCAGCATCTCTGGAGAGAAGGAATGGGTAACGTTTCGGGTCGAGTCCCTTCTTCAGACTGAAGAAGGATCTCGACCCGAAACGTCACCCATTCCTTCTCTCCAAAGATGCTGCCTGACCCGCTGAGTTACTCCAGCATTTTGTGTCTACCTTCGATTTCTACCAGCATCTGCAGTTTTTTTCCTGAAAGCCAAGGAGTCTGGGAATGAAGCCTGTACTTGCCAGAGGACAGAGGCCCCACCAAGTCAACACAGATCAAAGTACGAGGAAAAGGCCCAGCCATGAACATACAGGAGGGAGGAGCAATAGAACCATGTTACTCCTGTGCAAAAGCCACAGCATTAGCACAGACCTGAGGGGGATGGAAATAATCATTGGTGAAGTAGGCTGGTCACTGTGCAATACTATTAGATTCATCGCAAGGATTTGGCCAAAAGAAAGATGTCCAGGATCCTGACATGCTCTGGGAGGATACTGCTAGCAAGACAGGGAAATCCCAGGATCACAAAAGAAGCACAATGACAAACAACTATCATTTACTGATAAACTTGCAGTGTCTTGGATACCAATTTCAGATCGATCTGAAAGATGACAGATTGGCGATTGTAGAGCTACTGAGGATCGGTGAGCTTAACCTGGCCCTGGAAGATGAGAGTCTACAAGTCGTTCATGCTGAGAGTCGCCATCCTGCCTGAGGAGATCCAGAGCATTTTACCTTTTGTTGAACTGGGCGACAGAGGGTAAGTTAAAAGCTACCGAAAAGAGCTTAACATTTTATTCCCGACAAACGTTTTTTTCTAAGAGTCACTGAAAAGAGATGTAATATTTCACTCCCATAGTCTAGCATGTCCATTTCATCTGGATGTCCTGTTTCTCCATTTGTAGTGCTTAGTTTGGACTCGTGCGTGTAGTTCAGACCAGTATTTGATCTTGTGGATCGTGCCATAATTTATTAGTAATGGTATTGTGACAATATAAGGTGCTGGAATGGTCATTTGAGCCTTCATCATCAGAAAATCTTTGGTAATGAAGCTTCTACTTGCCAGAGGATGGAGCCCCCACCAAGTCAACAGTGGCCAAGGGAAAGGAGAAGGGATGACATGGAGGACGGCAGGGGCCGGCCATGAACATAGAGGGGAGCAAAAGCAGCATCACCCTGACACAGGTTGTCGTCGGGGAAAGCCAAGGAAACAGAACAGGCCATAAAGATCCTGGGGATAATGTCAGTGGAGAACAAGCCCGATCTCCCCTGTGCAATACCATTGGATAACACCACAAGGGAATGGCTAGAGGCAAGATGTCCTGTGTCCTGATGGACTCTGCAAGCAAGACAGAAATGCTGAGGTTGATGAAGATCAACAATCATTTACTGATAAACAACATGGGTGGGATACTGATTTGTATGTGCTGTATTGTATGAACTGAATGTATGAAAATAACATGATTGTATTTTTTTTTTTGACTCGCTGCTGAAAGATGCTCTGGGAGGACTCTGCTAGCAAGGCAAAGAATCTTTAGGAATGAAGCCTCGCCTCGCCGGACTTTGGTGACCTGATCCGAGAGGACTGCCAGCAAGACAATCTCTGGTCGTCAAGCCACTCCATGCCAGAGGGTGGAGCTGCCACCGAATCAACACTGGCCGAAAGAAAGCAAAAGAGGTCTCGGGGAGGATGAAAAGACCCAGCATGAACACAGCAGAGCCAGAGCAGCATAACCCTGACACACCTTGTTGTTGGGAAACCCAAGGCATCTTAACAGACAAGAAACAGAACAGGAGCGGTGAGAGAAGCTGGGCGACGCATCCCTGCAGCCGGACTCTGGGTCGGAGCCCTCAAGCGTGGACCCGGCGACGATCGAATTTGGGCTGGTGGTTGGCGAGGAGATCAGATCAGCAGTCGAAAAGAAGGTTGGGCCGACGGTCGAAGTGGAGTAAGTTGCTGGCGGTGGGTGCCAGATGTCAGATGCTCCGCCACAGATCCTCCCGAAGGTGACTTTTTGGGTCCAGACCTTTCCTCAGACTGGAGAGTCGGAAAAGGGAAACGTGAGATAGAGACGGTGATGTAGACTCTGGTTGAGTCTATTTGTGACTCGTTCTCACCTAACAAACCGCTAACAATAACCTGCTTCCTCTTTAATCATTACTTCTTTGCATGCCTTTCATTAATTTGTTCCAGATCTCTACATCACTGTCTATATCTCTTGTTTCCCATTTCCCTGACTCTCAAATCTGAACAATGGTCTCGCACCAAAACGTCACCTATTCCTTTTCTCCCGAGCTGCTGTCTGACCCACAGAGTTGCTCCAGCTTTTTGTGTCTATCTTCGGTTTAAACCAGCATCTGTGGTTTTTTCCTACACGTTAAGGCTTGTTCTTGTGTGATGCTATTGCAGTGATGGATCCGTGTACTGTTTTGGGATGGATGCAATGCCGCTTCAGTAGCTATAACCTGCATCTTTTAAATGGCTGAGGTGTTAAATTTATCAGGACTATGAGACGTTTGTAATGGTTTGACTGAAGAACCGTAGCGATGTGAACACGATGGATCCCTTGAAGAAAGTTCTCCAAAACGACCCCTGGTTTGAAGCCAATAATCGTCGTGACTATTCCTCGAGGTCGAGGATGGTGATCTACGTTCCGATGTCAGAACGAAGACGCCTGTGTGTGTTTGTTTAACATGTACTTGATTGATGTTGCACTCCAAGAAGCACAAAGCAATCAACTAATTCCAATGGCAAGGGAACCAAGACGATTGGAGCTGATAGATTTGTTGCAGCCTTCATCTGCCTTCACAGCCATTGAGTTCAAGATAACTTTGTCCGCCTGGTCCGCCGTTGAGGTCTTGTACGTTGGATCGTTCTTAGTCTGGACCCTTATCCTCGACCTTACCGCCATGGGTGGCCCTACCAGAAGCTAGTGCTTCCGACAGCATCGCTCTTGGAATCATGGGGGCACCACAACAAGGTGAGTGATCCGAAGCCAATAATATCTCTTAGCTGTAGCACATGCAATGTAACTGATCCGTGTATGTTAACTTAAACATAATAGGATGTCCAAAGGTACAGCTGAGGGAAGTGAAACTCCACAACTGTTAACTTCAATATTACCTGACATCCAAAGATCCAGGTTAATTAAGGAAGTGACGTCCCACTTCTTACCCCCTGGTACTCCAGCTCAAGCCACCTCATGTTGTCACGTCCCAGCTGTGATTCGTCAGCTTCTGCGGACTCTGCTAGCAAGACAGAAATGCTGAGGATCAAGGAAGCGTGAGGAAGAACAGCTATCATTTCCTGGTGAACTTCTGTTGCCACGGACACTCACTTGTATGAACTTCCATCACAATGCTTTTCTCTGTGCTTAGTAATGCATCTTTTCCAGTACTCTCTTTCAGAGAAATGCAAGTAGGATAGTCTGGGCTAGCCACACATACTCTGTCCATTCCCTGGAGAAATAAAAAACTGCCAAAAGTGACAGCTGACTCGGAGCTTATTTATGCGCTCGTATTTTTGAAATAATGCACTCAAATATACGCCAGACAGCATAGTTACATGCGATGCCTAGCAAGGTACTTTACAGCAGTAGAGTTGCTGCCTTACAGCACCAGAGACTCGGGTTCGAATCTCTATGGAATTTGGTTGTGCTCCCCGTGACCTGCATGTGTTTTCTGTGTGATCTTCGGTTTCCTCCCACACTCCAAAGGCGGCGTGCAGGTTAATTGGGTTCAGTAAAAATGATAAATTGCTCCTACTGTGTGTAAGGTAGTGTTAATGTGCGGGGATCGCTGTACGCTATGGACTCGTTGAGCCGAAGGGCGTGTTTTTGCGCTGTATCTCTAAACCATACTAATTCACTGACTCGCTTGTCCCCTTGTCTCTACCTCTGTCTCCGATTTCACCAATGGACGCGGAGGACCTCGACTCCCAGTTACCTTCCTCCTCAACCCTCCATCTATGCTGTCTTGGGCAAGCAGAAGTCACCAGTTGTCAATGTAAGTGTTAACATTTACATTCAAACAGAGATTTTCAATTTAAAAAATGTTTAATGTAGATGCCTTTACTGTTGATGATGTTTTAAAACTTTTTTCTTTATTAAAGATAAAAAACATAGCACAAAAAGTAAGGAAATTTGTGTTTTGTAGATTATTTCTTTGTTGTAACAATGCTTCTTGGCAATAAATCTTATACCGTTGGAAAGTCTGTTTATTCCCCTTTTAAATGGTGCCACATTTGTAAGGAACATGCATTTGTGGGATGAGCAGCAGAGCTGAGTATATGGGTTGCGCCCATGAAAAATTTGCCAAATCTTCTCTGCCAATGCCAAACAGCTTATTCTGCTGTTGCTATTGACTCTTGTTTTGAGCTTCTGGTACCCCCAGGTGCTGACAATCAGGTGCCTGATTGGCACCTGATTGGTAGCATCTGTGAGCATGGGCCCTGCTACAATGGTCAGTAGGTGCCTGCTCCATGAATCGGCATGCCACGTTTGACTGATCTAGATAGGGCCTGTGCGATAGGGCAACTTCAAGCTGGTGTTCCGCAAAACCAAGTTGCGGCATTATTTGGAGTGAGCCCTAGTACCATCTCCAAAGTGAAGGCCAAGTTCCATATAACGGGGGATGTCAGAGACAGGCCGTGAAGTGGGCGTCCCAAGAAGACGACACCCGAAGAAGACCGTTTCCTCACCCTGTCAGCACTTAGGAACCGTAGGCTGTCTTCCACAGATTTGCAGTCATGGTTTGCAGGACGATATGGCCGACGGCTCTCTGCCCAGACAATTCGGAACAGACTGCATGCAGCCGATCTCCGGTCTCATAGGGCTGCCAGGAGGCCTGCCATGACTGCCTTTCGCCGTCAGGCCCGTTTGCGCTGGTGTCAGCAACACGTGCACTGGAACCTGAACATGTGGAGGAACATAACGTATGTTCAGCGATGAGTCCAGATTCTGCCTATGGCAGTTGAATCATAGGGTCAAAGTGTGGAGAAGACGCGGAGAACGCTATGCTGATTGCTGCACCGATAGAGTAACATCTTTTGGTGGAGGCAGTGTGATGGTGTGGGGCGGCATCTCCCTCACTGGAAAAACGAGGCTTGTCATCATTGGAGGCAATCTCAATGCAGAGAGATATCGAGATGAGATTCTGCAACCAGTGGCAATCCCATATCTCCACAGTCTGGGACCGAACTCTATCCTCCAAGATGACAATGCTCGCCCCCACAGAGCAGGGTTTCTCAGAGACTACCTCCAGAATTTGGGAGTGGAGAGGATGGAATGGCCTGCCAGCAGTCCTGACCTCAACCCCATTGAATACTTGTGGGATCAGCTTGGGCGTGCTGTTCGTGCCAGAGTGACCAACACAACCACGTTGGCTGACTTGGGACAAATGCTGGTTGAAGAATGGGATGCCATCCCACAACAGTGTGTGACCAGGCTGGTGACCAGCATGAGGAGGAGGTGCCAGGCTGTTGTGGCTGTGTATGGTTCTTCCACACGCTACTGAGGCTCCTGTTTATTAAATGAATAAATTGTTAAATTGCCAATATGTCTTGTTTCTTCAGACTTCAATCATCCAATCCACCAAACAACACCGAACAAGAGTCAATGGCAGAATAAGCTGTTTGGCATTGGCAGAGAAGATTTGGCAGATTTTTCATGGGCGCAACCCACATACTCAGCTCTGCAGCTCATCCCACAAATGCATGTTCCTTACAAATGTGGCACCATTTAAAAGGGAAATAAACAGGCTTTCCAACGGTATAAGATTTATTGCCAAGAAGCATTGTTACAACAAAGAAATAATCTACCAAACATAAATTTCCTTACTTTTTGTGCTATGTTTAGATGGACCCATGCTCCCAGATCTTGGCTGTCATAGACCTTCTGTGGACCAATGAGTTTAACCTGGCCAATCTGCACGCTGACAGTTGTCACCTTGCCCGAGGAGATCCAGAGCATCTGCTTTGTTCCCTGACTCGTACCACAAAGCCCCTGGTAAGAGCTACAAAAAGAGTAATTTATTCATCACTGACAGTCTTTTAGAAATCAACAGAAAAAGCATTTATTCACAAAATGCTGGAGTAACTCAGCAGGTTATGCAGCATCTCGGGAGAGAAGGAATGGGTGACGTTTCGGGTTGAGACCCTTCTTCAGACTGATGTCGGGGGCGGGACAAAGGAAGGATATAGGTGGAGACAGGAAGTTTGAGGGAGAACTGGGGGGGGGGGGGGGGGGGGGGGAAGAGAGGGACATAGGAACTATCTAAAGTCTCGACCCGAAACGTCACCCATTCCTTCTCTCCTGAGATGCTGCCTGACCTGCTGAGTTACACAAAGTTGGAGAAGTCAATGTTCATACCGCTGACAGAAAAAGCATACTCCCCAAGTCTGCTATTTACATTCATTTTGTCTGGATGTCCTATTTCTCTATTTGTAGTGCTTCGCAACAAAAGATGCAAAGTTCTGGGTGGGAATTGAGCTTCAGGCAGGTTTCACAAAACTTAACACAATATGGTTTGTGTGAAACAATTGTACACAAACTGACATTTTCTTGAAGATCTCAATTATATAAATGCAAGTTGCAGGCATCAAAGGTCATTATTTTTCACCTGGCCCGTCATTAAATGGCAAGAAACTACACGGTAATTTAGAGCCGCAGGAATCTGCAGATGCTGGAATCTTGATTTAAAAAAAAACCCAAAATGTGGTGTTCAATGGGTCATGCATGCTCAGCTATGCTATGGAAGAAATAGCCAGCCAACATTTTGGGTTGTGACCCTTCAATCTTAGTCTCGCACTAGCAGGGGATGAAAGAGGTAAATTTGAACAAAAAAATGGCAAATGCTGGAAATAAAAAAACAGAATGCTGGAAAACTCAGCCCATCAGGTAACATCACTGAAGAGAGCAACATCACAATGAAGGTTGATTAAAGAACAATCCCTAATACTTTGAGATGTCTTTCATGAAATCTGTTGCTTCACAGTAGATTTGTGCTCAATGAACGCATGACTTTAGGAACCGAACTGCAAGTTTTTTTTAACTGGCTGCATCTGTTATTTTACTTGAACAAGATCAGGCCAGAAACTCCTTGATTCTGTGCATCTTTTTAACACTAGATGGTGCCAGAGTCTGTCTTTCCATAGTAATGACCTATTATGTTTATAATTGTGCACCAGCTAACAATACTTTGTAAAGAGTCATGCAACATGGAAATAGGCACGTTGGCCCAACTTAACCCTGCCAACCAAGATGACCCATCTAAACTCGTCTCATTACTTGCGTTTGGTTCATATCCCTCTAAACCTTTTCTATCCATGTACCTGTCCAAGTATCTTTGAAATGTTGTTATTGTCTCTCAAATACTTTCTCTGGCAGCTCGTTCTTTATACCATCCACTCTCCAAGTGGAAAACTTACCCCTCATTATTCCCTATTATTCTTTCCCCTCAACTATAAACTATAGTTTAAAAGCTATGTGGACAGGTACATGCATTGGAAAGGTTTTGAGAGATATGGGCTAAATGCAAGCAAATAAGATGGGCCATCTTGGTCAGCACAGACAAGTTGGGCTGAAGGCCATGTTTCCATGCTGCGTGACTGAAGTGTAGTTCTTGATAATCTTACCCTGGTAAAAAGACCATTTATTTTAGTTATTGAACCAGCATTGCAATTCTTTGAAGTAGAAACAGAAATGCTTTACTGCAAATGAGATCTATTATTCGTATAAACTCTTCTATCTTTTACAGCTGAGCTCAATCCAGAGAATGAGGCCCTGCCCATTGGAGATGGATGCCATGTTGAAAATAACCTCGTGTTCAGCAAGGAGTGGATGGATCCTGCTTATTGCTCCCCCCCCCGCAAGAAGGCGGTGGTATGCTTCATCCTTCAGATCACCACAACAGCAGTCGGCAGTACCATTGGGCAGCTCATTATGATGATGGTAGCCAGGATCACCAGGACAATGGTCTAGACTTCCAATTTGTACATTGACATAATGGAAACTGCCTTTCACATTATTGGGATAACATTATGCTGGTGGCACCTGCAAAGAGCAGAATGGATTTAGATGAAGGAAATAATTTGAGCCACTGAATTCCATCATCACAAAAAAAAAAGCATACCAACGTTTCTACTTCCTCAGAAGACAAAGGATATTTGACATTAATCTAAAGACTTACCAACTTCTGCAGAAAAGGTACTGCTGGGTTGTATCACAGCTTGGTTTGGGAACAGCTTTACCCAAGACCACAAGAAACTGCAGAGTTGTGGATCGCTCCAGCACACAGGTCAGACTTCCCACCATTGACTGCATCTACACTTCACTCCCTTGGGAAAGCAGCCAACATAATCAAGGACCTTTTCCACCCTTGTCATTTCTTCTTTTCGCTGCTCCCACCACAAAGAGGATACAAAAGCTTGAAAGCATGTACCTTCAGACTCGGGAACAGTTTCTTTCCTTGTTATTTGACTTCTGAATGGTTCTTCCAGAAGCTAGGATACATTTCCTAACTTCCAATCAACATCATTGTGAACATCGGACTTTTTCCTCAGAAACAATTATGCTACAATGTTGAGAAACGGTCTGCTGCACTATGCATGTTTCTCCCCTCTCTACCTATTGTGCTTGTGTATGGCTTGATTATATTTATGTACAGCATTACCTGATTTAATTGCATAGCATGCAAACAAGCTTTTCACTGTATCTCAGTATACACAACAATAATAAAACAATTTTAACTTGTTTTGTGTACCACAGTAGATGACTTCACATTACCATATTATATTCCTTCTGTTATGTTCTGGCCCACACACTCAGCTCGTTTCTATCCCTTTAAAACCTCATTACATCCTTCTCACCGCTCAAAAGTTCCCCCAGTTTTGTATCATCAGTAAAATTTGAAATGTGATATTTGGCTGCCTCATCCAATTAGTTGAAGAAGACTGAATAGTCAGGGTTCCTGTGTTACCCCACCTATTTAATACCAATCCTTGGTTTCTGCCTGTCAGCAAATTCTCAATAGCCAGCAATATACTACAGTAATCACCTGTGCGGAACCTTGTTAAATACCTTCTGAAGTTCTAAATGTACCACAACCATTGTCCATTTTAATGAACCATATCTTCAAAAAATTTAACATCATGCAGGTTTCTGGATTAAGCTCCATTAACTATTGCTAAGATCATTTGCCCAACTGATCAAGATCCTGCTGCAATTTTTGATGACAGTCTTCACTGTCTATGATACCGCACACATTAGTGTTATCTGCAAACTCCCTGTCCCAAAAGGCCACTCCATTACAATTTGCCTTCATTTATTGCCTGCATAATTAGTCCATTTGATCACTTTAGCAATTCTACGGCTGCCTTGAAATCTTCTCTGTACTGTTTCATTCCATAACTTGGAATCCAATTCAATTTGCGATTCACTTTCTAGTTCATCCGGCTCCACCTCCCAAACTATTTGAGGAGATTGGGCCATCGTTTTGTGAAAAATGGGGAATATTTAGAAATAATTCCCATCAACAACTTTGAAACTGCACATCATTAGTCTGAGGTTGTGTCTGTCATAAGGAATAGGAGTAGAATTAGGCCATTCAGCCCATCAAGTCCACCATTTAATCATGGCTGATCTATCTCCCTCCTTCCTAACCCCATTCTGCCTTCTCCCCATAACCTCTGAATGACACCCGTACTAATCAAGAATATATCAATGCCTTAAAAATATCCACTAATTTGGCCTCCACAGCCATCTGGCAATGAATTCCACAAATTCTGACAAAAAAAAATCCTCATCTTCCTAAAGGAATGTCCTTTAATTCTGAGGCTATGACCTATGGTCCTAGACTCTCCCACTAGTGGAAACATCCTCTCCACATCCACTCTATTCAAGCCTTTCACTATTTGGTAAGTTTCAATGATGTCCCTCATCCTCCTAACCTCCCATCGAGTAGAGGCCCAGTGCTGTCAAACACTCATCATATGTTAACCATGGCTGGATTGAGTTTCAAAGGTGATTCATGACAATTCAGGAAGACCTTGATAATAGAAACCAAATTTGTTTGCAACAGCACACCTATATTTTATAGAGAGAAGTAATACTTTAAATATTCCATCCTAAATAGCCACTGTCGTATCAATAGCAAGTTAAATGGACAGTTGGACGCCCTCAGTTTCCTTCAAAAAGTGGGATTTGACCTAAACCTCAGCAGAAGACATTGACCATCCCTGTGCCTTTCTTTACAGCCATTCTAAACGAGTCTGACCCACAGACTGAGTGTAGTTTTGCATTTTGGGTCCTTGCCCTTGTAAAATAATGTTGACGCTGTTCAAAGTCTAGCAAAAGAAGGCAAGCTTTATTCCCAGTGGTGTGGGCTGGAATCTAGCCCAGCTCCAGAAGTGTAACAACATACTGACTCTTGGGCAGAGACACTCAGATTTGTGGCCTGATTGCCGCATTGGTGCCTGTATACCTGATATTCATGAGGCAAAGCATCACAATACAGTAATCACCAGCCATAATGCTGCCTCTTCAGAATACTGGAGGGAAATTCCTAATTCTACAAGGTATTTCAAATTAATCGCTTAATGATCAATTATGAGGATTTAAGTATTCATCAAGGTGCTTAATTCATATTTATTTAGATAACCTCAATATTCTCCCAACTGGAACTTTCTCCAAGAGGTTTCTGAGCAATATTAATCTGTACACTAGTTATTAACTATTTCTCCTTAAATAATGTTGGTTTAAAAAAGTTGGTATGTTAATTGACTTGTAAATTGTCTCTGGTTCGTAGGTGAGTGATAGAATCTGTTGAGAGTTGCTGGAAACGTGGAGATAATATAAAGGGGTTAGGGCAAGGCAAATGCATTCACAATGGTCAGCTTAGACTTGGCTGGCTAAAGGACTTATTTTTGTATCACTGCAAACCAGATCTGCAAAGTGTCTTGTGGTTTGAATAGGGATTCTGTACAGGAAATAAAATCATTTACCTAAAATGGGTGGCATGGTGGCGCAGCGGTAGAGTTGCTGCCTTACAGCGAATGCAGCGCCGGAGACAGGTTCGATCCTGACTACGGGCGCCGTCTGTACGGAGTTTGTACGTTCTCCCCGTGACCTGCGTGGGTTTTCTCCGAGATCTTCGGTTTCCTCCCACATTCCAAAGACGTACAGGTATGCAGGTTAATTGGTTGGGCAAATGTAAAAATTGTCCCTAGTGTGTGTAGGATAGTGTTAGTGTACGGGGATCGCTGGGCGGCACGGACCCGGTGGGCCGAAGGGCCTGTTTCTGCGCTGTATCTCTCAATCTAAAAAAATCTAAATCTAAAATAAACCAACACAGAAATTATCACACTTTCTCACTCCTTGTTTTGGAGAGAGAAATTTATGGATATTATGTGTAAGAAAATAACTGCAGATGCTGGTACAAATCGAAGGTATTCAGAAGGGTCTCGACCCGAAACATCACCCATTCCTTCTCTCCTGAGATGCTGCCTGACCTGCTGAGTTACTCCAGCATTTTGTGACATGGATATTATGTGGGCACTTTCTTGTAAAGCAAGGAATTGTGTCAGGAAGTTTTGATGCTTCTGCGGTGCAATGTTTGGAGGGAAACATCATTCCTTTTCCCGAGGCTTGGGTCCATATAAGCATCCAGTAGAACAAAACAGAAAATGTAATCTTGGATGGAGGATGATATTTGAAATGTGTGCATTTTGCACCCCTTCCCTCACCCAACTATTGAATTGATCAAAATGTTTTGCATTCATGCACTGTGGTTAAAAAAACTAAAGTAATCATAAAACAGGCCAAAAAAGGTAAGGAATGGATGAGATTATTAGGAAGGAAGTTAGGTTCTGGGTTTTATCTATCAATTATAATTCAAGTTCCCTATACTTTGTTGAATAACTGCCTCATAACAGAATAATTACCTTTTCTTTGAGACTCAAGAGATTACTGATGGTTGGGATATAGGGCAAGAAGCATGCCCTGATGCTGGGTCTCAACCCAAACCATCTACCATTTCTCTGCTTCCTTCCTACAGAGATGCTGACAACCTGAAATACGAACAGAAAACACTGGAGGTACTCAGGAGATCTGGCAGCATCTGTGGAGAGCAGCAAATCAAAACATTTACCATGCATCACTCCGCATATTGCTGCCTGAACCTTTGAATGTTTCCACCAATTTCTGTTTAGTTTAGTCTAAAGATACAGCATGGAAAAAGGCCTGTGGCCCACTGAGTCCATACCGACCATTGTTCACCCATGCACACTAGTCCAATGTTATTCCACTTTCTCATCCACAATGGGGCAATTTTCAAAGGCCAATTAGCCTACAAACCCGCACGTCTTTGGGATATGGAAGGAAACTAGAGGAAGCCTACACGGCCACAAGGAGAACGTGCAAACCACACAGACAACACAAGGTCAGGATCGAACCTGAATCTTGTGCGCTGGTGAGATAGCAGCTCCATCAGCTGAGCCACATTGCCTCCCAATGATCTGAGCAACGCAGTAACTTGACTCAACTCTACTCTGCCTCAACTATGTAAACCTCTTATCATTTCATTGGATTAGTCGAACACACTCTTAATTACCCTCCCATCTGCTACGGTATGTAAGAGCCACATCAATGATCCGAGTCTTCAATTGCAATTGATGTTTCTTTGTGATAACCTGCCGATTATGAACAGTGCCCCCATTGTTCCCACTGCTTCTATGCTACCCTGTGTATTGTGATCAAGGGATTAGTTACTTCTAATGGGAGAGGATGGAAATGCAATAGTACTATTTGCTCTGCTTCCATGGCAACTCATAGGTATTTCTGATGTGTACAGTTCACCTTGTTCAGTTAGCATGATTATAATCGCATTGATTTTCTTGATTGATAAAATGGATGTGGGAGGAGAGGTAAGTCTAAATATAAGAATATAAACAGAAGCAGCATTTAACTTAAGCTATCTGACTTTGTAAGTCGGCATAACGGATCCCATGGCATAAATTTCAGGAGACATACCCCATTACTGGAGCCAATATTTATCTTTTAATCTGTACCACCAAATCTCATAGCTATTATCATATTGCTGTGAGCTTCCTGTGCACAAGGTAGATGCTTCCTAACCTAAACAGGGAGATGCAGAGGAATTTGACACTTCTGATAGGATGAAACAGACTTATAAGCCCGTTTCCTATTTTCATGATGGCGTATTTATAAAATCCATGTAACATCTGTATATATGTCAGGAGTTATGGGGAGAAGGCAGGAGAATGGGGTTAAGAGGGAAAGATAGATAAGCCATGATTGAATGGCGAAGTAGACATGATGGGCCAATAGACAATAGACAATAGGTGCAGGAGTAGGCCATTCAGCCCTTCGAGCCAGCACCAGGGCCGAATGGCTTAATTCTGTTCCTATCACTTATGAACGGTGTGCTACCGTGGCAGCACGGTGGCGCAGCGGTAGAGTTGTTGCCTTACAGCGAATGCAATGCCAGAGACCTGGGTTCGATCCCAACTACGGGTACTGTCTGTACGGAGTTTGTACATTCTCCCTGTGACCTGCGTGGGTTTTCTCCCACACTCCAAAGACGTGCAGGTATTTAGGTTAATTGGCTTGGTAAATGTAAAAATTGTCCCTAGTGGGTTTAGGATGGTGTTAATGTGCGAGGATCGCTGGTCAGCGCGGACCCAGTGGGCCGAAAGGGCCTGTTTCCGCGCTGTATCTCTAAACTTGTAGCTGGATGCAGTAATTATTAACACAGCAGCAACAGTACTGCAGCCTAACTGCAGAGGGTGTTGCTGAGTTCACAAGGGCATGTGAAGGCTCGTGTGAAATTGCAGTATTTCCAGTTTGTGATCATTACTGCAATCTATATATTTCATTAGTTTTTGGATGTTTAAGGATCGTCATTGAAAAATGACGCGTAAAAGATCTGAAGAGTCAACTCTTGAAATTCTAGTGGTCAAAATGCAAAAGGAACACTGCAGATGAAAACACTGCAGGCAAGCAAGGTGAAAGTGTGTGACAATATTCAACCCTCCAGTGAAATCGTGCAGCGTGTGCTTTTCAGTGTTACAGTATTAAATATTTTGTGTTAGGAGGGTGGTGTATGATGCCGATCCACTTCGATCAGAAAAGCAGGAAGGTTGCAAAATTGAAGTCACTGGAGTGTTCAATTAAAGGAACTTAGACACGTAAGTCCATTCATTACTCATGTGAACAACTTAATGTCATCTACACAATCAGTTTTTTTAATGTGCTTGTTAACATGTAGGTAGCTGTTTATTGCATACAGAGTTAGTTACAGTCTTTAGCATAAGTTGGTATAATCAGTTTAGATACTACTTTGGCTGTGGGCTTGGGTTTTCTTGGTTGAACGCTTATCCTGGTGTTATAGCACGTACTTTGTGTTGTTATTATAATTTAGGTTATATCCACTTTGAGTAAATAAGTATGCACACAAACGGTTTCAAGGTATATAATAACATGGGTTAAATTATTGGACTATCAGCAGAGTTCTGCACCATTGATCCAGAGTCATGGCAGCAGGAAATTTAAATTCACGTAATTAAAGCCAGACTCAGCAATGGTGATTGCGACATTACTGGATTGCTGTTAAAAACCCATCGGGTTCACCACTGTCCTTCAGGTAAATCTGACAAATGTTACTCCACTAAGGGTGGAGATAAAGGGTCATGCAAAGGGTGGTGGGCGTATGGAACAAGCTGCCAGAGGAGGTAGTTGAGGCAGCGACTATTACATCATTTAAGAAACAGTTAAGACAGGTACATGGATAGGACAGTTTTGGAGGGATATGGATCAAACACGGGCAGGTGGGACTAGTGTAGCTGGGGGATGTTGGCTGGCGTGGGCAAGTTGGGCCGAGGGGCCTGTTTCCACACTGTATCACTCTATAACCCTATGACACTAAGAAGGAAAAGAGATTTTAAAAAAGAGGGAACTATTGATCCGTTAGTCTTGCATTCATAGCAGGGAAATGTGTTCACTAATAATAAGAGGCATTTAGGCAGGCACATGAACAGACAGGGAATGGAGGGATATAGAGCACAGGCAGGTAGATAGGATGTGTTTAATTTAGCATCATAGTTGACACATATCAAATTAGGGAACATTATTTGCATTACGTAAAATAATTAGTTTTAACTTGATTTTGTTTGTGGAGCAGAGAACCATTTAAAAGTTACTTTAGAATTGACAAGTCTTGAATATAAGTAGCATAAGCATCAAAAATCCTGTTTGCATGTAATCCCCTGCAGTAATTGGACATTATTGTGTCGAAGAACACAGCTGCCATTTTAACCATGGGTGACCACTGAAATTGATAAGCAATTAGTCAGAAGAAGGGTCTCGTCCTGAAATGTCACCCATTCCAGACTATTTTTGAAAATCTTATGGGAAAAATATAATTGTTTTTGTGAGTCTGAAACTCTAGCCCCTTGCCCCCTTTCCCCTCCATGGACACAGTTGTCTGCATAATACAATCTTCTACATAACATGACGTTTCTGAGGAATGCAAATATCATGTTCTAGCAGATAATACGATAACCTGTATTTGGATGTACAGAGGCTGTCGATAAGGTCCCACACATCAAGGTCATGCATAGGGTTGGAACACATGGAGTTGGAGGTAATATACCAGTGTGGTTAAGAATTAATTAGCAGCTACAAAACAAAGAGTTGGAATAAATTATTGGGTTGGCAGGCTGTGACTAATGGAATACCACAAGGACCTGACTGTTCACAATCATCATCAATGGTGTGGCTAACAGACCAAAGGTAATGTATCCAAGTGTGCTGACAATGTGCAACTAAGTGGAAGACTTGGTACAGAGGCTTCAAAAGGATACAGACAAGTTGAGCGAGTGGGTAGTAGCATAGCAGATGGGATGTTGTGTATAAAAAATGCTGAGTATTTTTTAAAGAGTTTAAAGGGACCATAAGACATTGGAGCAGAATTAGGCCATTCGGCCCATTGAATCTGCTCTACCAATGATTTGGATGACCTGGGTGACTGCTCATTGAAAACTAACATGCAGGTGAGGCAGGCAGCTAGGAAGCCTAGTTAAATGTTGGCCTTTATTGCTAGAGTTGTTTATAAGAATAACGTTATTTTACTCCAACTATATAAAGCTGTGGTGAGAATCCCCCCCCCCAGTTATTTCTTCTTCACCCCATTCCCGATGGGCAGGGAATACAGAAACTTGAAGGCTTGTACAACCAGTCTCAGAAACAGCTTCTTCCCCTTTGTTATCAGACTTCTCAATGGTCCTAGCATAAGTAAGTTAGGGATAGACAATAGACATTAGGTGCAGGAGGAGGCCATTCGGCTCTTCGAGCCAGCACCGCCATTCAATGTGATCATGGCTGATCATTCTCAATCAGTACCCCGTTCCTGCCTTCTCCCCATACCCCCTGACTCCGCTATCTTTAAGAGCTCTATCTAGCTCTCTCTTGAATGCATTCAGAGAATTGGCCTCCACTGCCTTCTGAGGCACAAAATTCCACAGATTTCCACAGATTCACAACTCTCCGACTGAAAAAGTTTTTCCTCATCGCAGTTCTAAATGGCCTACCCCTTATTCTTAAACTGTGGCCCCTTGTTCTGGACTCCCCCAACATTGGGAACATGTTTCCTGCCTCTAACGTCAGTCCAAATTTTTCAATCCAGTTCATCACCAGACATTGGACTTTTTTCGTAGAACTCTTAAGGCTACAATGCTGAGAAACTATATTCTGCACTTTCCTTCTTGTCAGTCAACCTTTTTTTTGGTTTGATTCTATTCATGTATCGTATTCTCTGATTTTGATTGGACAGCACGCAAACAAAAGTTACTTGCTTTTCCTCAGTACACTCAACAATAATAAATCTAAACCTAAATGTTGATCTTTTCATCTAAAAAAAGTAATGCACTTGTTATTGGGAGAGTGCAATGAAGATTTACCAGACTGGAACCTGGTATGGCGGGTTTATCATATGAGGGGAGATGGAGTGAGCTAAACCTCTAATCTTCAGTATTTAGAAGGAGAGGTGACCTCATTGAAACATACAACATTTTTAGGGTTATTAGGATGAATATGGGGAAATGATTTTCCTAGCTGAGAAGTTTAGAAATAGGGTGTGACTGTCTCAGAATGAGGGGTAGGCCATTTAAGACTGAACTAAGGACAACTTTTAAGCAATGTTAATCTCACAACATTTTCTGAGGAGTTGTGAATAGGGGCGGCACAGTGGTGCAGCAGTAGAGTTGCTGTCTTACAGTGCTAGAGACCGGGTTTGATCCTGATTACGGGTGCTGTCTGTGTGGAGTTTGTATACGTTCTTATTCACCGAGCGCAGGCTCGGTGATCGCTTCGCTGAACACCTGCGCTCGGTCCGAATTAATCAAACTGATCTCCCGGTGGCCGAGCACTTCAACTCCCCCTCCCATTCCCAGTCTGACCTTTCTGTCATGGGCCTCCTCCAGTGCCATAATGAGGCCCACCGGAAATTGGAGGAACAGCACCTCATATTTCGCCTGGGCAGTTTGCAGCCCAGTGGTATGAACATCGACTTCTCCAACTTTAGATAGTTCCTCTATCCCTCCTGTCCCCTCCTCCTTCCCAGATCTCCCTCTATCTTCCTGTCTCCACCTATATCCTTCCTTTGTCCCGCACCCCTGACATCAGTCTGAAGAAGGGTCTCGACCCGAAACGTCACCCATTCCTTCTCTCCCGAGATGCTGCCTGACCTGCTGAGTTACTCCAGCATTTTGTGAATAAAAACCTTCGATTTGTACCAGCATCTGCAGTTATCTTCTTATACTACTTGTATACGTTCTACCTGTGACTGTGGGTTTTCTCCAGGAGTCCCACATTCCAAAGAGGTGCAGGTTTGTAGGTTAATTGGCTTCTGTAAATTGTCCCTAGTGTATAGAATAGAACTAGTGTACGGATGATCGTGTTTGGCATGGACTTGGTGAGCCAAAGGGCCTGTTTCCGCACTGTATCTCTGAATTAAACTGTGAACGTTATGTGATCAAGCTGATGCATGGAAAATAACTGATGAGGCAGCTGAAAATGTGTGGGCCAATGCAATTGTATCAAAAATGTTTAAACATGAAGAGAATTAAATGAAATTAAAAATATCTCAACAATGGAAAATAAAGGCAACCTTTTTGTGTCCCATGAATCTCTCCATGGTATCAAAACAGAAAATGCTGGAAGAACTCAGCTGGTCAGGCAGCTACTGTGGAAAGAGAAGCAGTTCATGTTTTAGGTGTGGGTCTCTTCCAGAATGTTCAATAAGTTGGGGTTCTGCCCAAGCGTCTCAGACCTGAAACGTTGACTCTGCCAGACCTGCCAGTGCTTCCAGCACCATAGACAGACACAAAATGCTGGAGTAACTCAGCATTAGCTGACCTAACTCAGTAGGTCAGGCAGCATCTCTGGAGAGAAGGAATGGATGGCGTTTCGGGTCGAGACCCTTCTTTAGACTGAGAGCCCTTCTCTCCGGAGACGCTGCCTGTCCCGCTGAGTTACTCCAGCATTTTTGTGTCTATCTTCGGTGTAAACCAGCATGTGCAGTTCCTTGTGGAGGAAGGAATTGCAGATGCTGGTTTACACCGAAGATAGACACAAAACGGTGGAGTGACTCAGTGGGATAGGCTGAGGATAGAAGGGATAGAAGGAGTGGGTGAAGTTTTGGGTTGAGACCCTTCTTTAGCCTGACAGTCCTCTCCGGAGACGCTGCCTGTCCCACTGAGTTACTCCTGCATTTTTGTGTCTAGCTTCGTTGTGAAACAGCATGTGCAGTTCCTTGTGTAGGAACTTGTGTTGCATTCCTTCCCACCCATCCCGCTGAGTTACTCCAGCATTTTGTGTCTATCTGCAGTTCCTTCCAACACACGGGTGTTTCTAGCATTCTCTGTTTTGTTAACACTGAGAAGGGTCCATGAGGCATATGTATTGAGCTTACTTTCGTAGTGGCCGACCTGGCTCAGTGCATGTAACTGACAGGGCTGGTCAGAGGGCTCTTCTGAATAATGCCTCATTGCGATGGTCTTCCCCCCAAGCCCTCACTCCGCATCTCTCCTTTGGGGACCCTGTGGTTCTGAGATCACTGATCGGGAAACTCTTTGATGAAATGCTCAGACCAACCGCCTGCTTTGATCCTGAGCCCCGGCAGTGGGGAGTTGAATGTGTGGGTTGCAGTAAATGGCTGCTACAGCCGTTATATATATATTTTCCAAACTCATCGGAGATCATACAGTACTCTCAGGAGCCTTGCGGTCTCCGCAGCCTACAATTTGATGCCATTAATTTGCTCGTCTAAGTAGGTTAGCCTCAGCTCTGGTTGTGTCCTGGAGTGTCTGCCTTTTGTCTGCGTGTTTTCCCAGGCTGCGAAATTAACTGTGCATTTCATTACCGGGCTGGCAGGCTTGAATATAATTGAAATCAGGAGAGGGTTGGGGAGGGGAGGGGAGGGCGGTGGGAGAGGGAAATCACGTGTGGTGAAGCCGTGTTCAGAGCTCCCCTCCCGACTGCCTGTAATCCACACTGTCAGTCGAGAGGCTGGCTCCAGTAGGGAGAGCTGCAAGAGAGCTCCGGACCGATATAACACAGAAGAGGGAGAACCCCTCTCACCGACCGACGCACACACCTGGAGTTGGGATGAGGCGAGGGTGGGGGATCTGAAGCAAGCTGGGATCATCCAGCATCAGATGAAGCTGCTGCGAAGATGCCTGAGTATCCACATGGATAGAGAGACAGTCTGTGTACGTTAGTGCTCCTTCTTTTCTCCTGAACCAAGAAAGCTGCTATTGTTCCTGTCGAACAGGTATTGTGTGAGACCTTTATTCTATTGTGAATAAAAACACAAGCATCATTCTACTGCTGCATATTGTTAACCTTCTCGCTGCATCAGACCGACTGCAATTTACTTCCTGGATTGATTAATTGATTGTATTGTTGATTGATTACTGGGGTTTGGGTGGGACTGAAGTTTAGATGAATGAGAAAGGCTCATCGCAGCAGAAGAGGGATTGACAACGTGGATGTTTCCTCAGTCCAGTTACAGGAGGTATGATCACTTATTTCAAACTGAGATTTAGTGAAATCTCTTCACAGAGTGTCGGAAATCTTTTGACTTCTCCACCCTGAGAGTTCATTAGATATTTAATCACAGGCAACACCATGAAATTTTTGTTGACTAAAGTAACCGATGGATGTGGAGATCAGGAAATAAACAGCTTTTATAAATCCAGTTGTCTAGAACTAATGTTTTGGAATTGTTCAGCTGGGTGTTTCGTGACACCAATAGCAGTAAATAAGGCCAGCTTTAAAAACAAAGAAGTGGGTTTTTTTCACAGGTAATATTTTTGTTGGGAAATGGAAATAAATTTTATTTCTCAGCGAGTGTGGATTGACCCAAAAGGTGATGTTGGTTATTGGTGTTCGCGCGTCTTTAGAGACTTTCTGAATACATTTGGCTTGCCACTTGCCTCAGCGGGAAAGGTTGTGTTCACACTGAGAGTGAAGAATGTTGCGTCTACTAATACTCCAAGAGCAGTACTGAGTCAGTGTGGGATTGTTGGGTATGCCTCTTGCCAGTGGCATGGTATTCTGCTAGTCTATTGTTTCAGTTAACTGACCAATTTTACAGGGTACTTTGCACAGTCGCACTGTTGACATTTAGCTTCTGTCGGCCATCACCACAAAATAATCCTTAACTTTGCAACTCATCCAAGATCCCTTTGTCCAATCTTATTGTGTCCTCGCTGGCCATTATAATTGGCCAAGTACCCAGGAATATCGAAGCAAATAATTCATTCAATGGGAAATATTTTGAGCGGTAGTTTAATTCTGTTTTTATTTATTTCCGATATATATGAGAAATTTATTGAAAATTAATTGAAAGTGAACATTTTGGAGAACACAATGAACTGCAAATGCTGGAATCTTGCATAAAATAGAGGATTCAAGAAATACAAGATTTACAAGAAGAGGTAGCTGAATGGATAGAAAATGGGCTTCACAGAAGGAAGCAGAGGGTGACAGTAGAAGGTTGTTTTTCAGACTGTTGTGCTTCAGGGTTCGGTGCTGGGCCCATTGCTGTTTGTCATCTATAATCAATGATATGGATGAGACCATACTTGACATGATTGGCAAGATTGCATATGATGCTAAATTGGGTTGTATTGTAGACAGCAAATATGTCAAAAACTGCAGCAGGATCTTGATTGTTTGGGTAGGTAGGCTGAGGAATGGTTGATGGAATTTAATACAGAGAAATGTGAGGTGTTGCATTTTGGGAGCACTAACATGGGCAGGACCTCCACAGTGAATGGTAGGTCTCTGGGAAGTGTAGAGCAGAGGTATCTAGGAGTGCAGGTACATAGTTCCTTGAAAGTAGCAACACAGGTAGATAAGGCTTTTGGTATATTGGCTTTCATCAGTCGGAGTATTGAGTATAGAAGTTGGGAAGTCATGTCACAGTTAAATAATATGTTGGTGAGGCCACATTTAGAATATTGTGTTCAGTTTTTGTCACCATGAGTCTTTTGCCCAGAGTAGGGAATTGAGAACCAGAGGGCATAGGGTTAATGTGTGGCAAGATTTAATAGGAACCGGAAGGGTAACTTTTTTACACAAAGGGGGTTGTGGGTGTATGGAATGAGCTGCCAAAGGAAGTAATTGAGGCAGGTACAATCGAACATTTAAAAAACATTTAGATAGGTACATGGATAGGATAGATTTAGAAGGATATCGGCCAAACGCAGGCAGGTGGGACTAGCATAGATGGGCAAGTTGGGTCGAAGGGCCTATTTCCATGCTGTATGACTATATAGTCTTGGTGGACCAGAGACCCTGTTTCTGTGCTGCATCTCTTTATGACTCTATAATTCTACATCTTCTATCCTGATGCATTTAGACAATAGACAATAGACAATAGGTGCAGGAGGAGGCCATTCGGCCCTTCGAGCCAGCACCGCCATTCAATGTGATCATGGCTGATCATTCTCAATCAGTACCCCGTTCCTGCCTTCTCTCCATACCCCCTGACTCCGCTATCCTTAAGAGCTCTATCTAGCTCTCTCTTGAATGCATTCAGAGAATTAGCCTCCACTGCCTTCCGAGGCAGAGAATTCCATTAAACACATTTTTATTCCTGCATTGTTGAATGCATCACTTGCTAGACCGATGTTAATAGCACCTCTCTAAGTACCTTTGCAAAGTGGGCACTGGTGGTAGATTACTTTCCTGTATCACTTCAGTCAGTGTGGTGAAGGTATACCACGATTACGCTGGCAAGTATTTTGTGGCAATGCTTAAAGAGGAATGTTAGGAAAGTTGTGTTCCTAACCTGGTTGTGTCTGTTGGTTGTGGGTTTGAGCTGCACCTGCAAAGATGCTTTGTTGAAGTGAGGCCCACCGGAAAACCAGTGCCATAGTGAGGCCCACCGGAAAACCAGTGCCATAGTGAGGCCCACCGGAGCCGAGCACTTCAACTCCCCCTCCCACTCCCAGTCTGACCTTTCTGTCATGGGCCTCCTCCAGTGCCATAGTGAGGCCCACCGGAAATTGGAGGAACAGCACCTCATATTTCGCCTGGGCAGTTTGCAGCCCAGTGGTATGAACGTCGACTTCTCCAACTTTAGATAGCTCCTCTGTCCCTCCCTTCCCCTCCTCCTTCCCAGATCTCCCTCTATCTTCCTGTCTCCACCTATATCCTTCCTTTGTCCCGCCCCCCTTACATCAGTCTGAAGAAGGGTCTCGACCTGAAACGTCACCCATTCCTTCTCTCCCGAGATGCTGCCTGACCTGCTGAGTTACTCCAGCATTTTGTGAATAAATCAAGATGCTTTGTTGAGTTGGTTCCAGTGCATCTTGAAAGTGATGTGCCCTGCAGTCACTTTGGTTGTGGGAGTGAACGATTTAAATACATCACTGAAGGAGTGCTTCATTCTTTGTGCCATTGAGCTTTCAGTGAGAACTTAATCCAACCTAAGAGAAGGGAGGAAGTTGAGCAGAAATAAAAGAGGAGGGCAAATAGTGTAGATGATTGGAAGAGTGAGAGGAATGAAGGGGAATATTGGGACCTCGATTCTGTACGTAGATGATTGAAGTCTACGTGTGTACAGGTAACTTTCCCATTTGTGCGGCTCACATTTTTGCATAGTTATGTGAGCATAATGCATACAAGTGACTCTAAGCTTCACCAGGGTGATATAACAGTATAACAGTATAACAGAGCTTTATTTGTCGTTCGGTACCGAAGTACCGAACGAAACTACATAGCAGTCATAGAAAAAAAAAAGAACACAAGACACATAACCCCAACACAAACGTCCATCCTGACAATCAGTCACTGAGATAATCATCCATCTTCTGGGTTAATTGCATATTTGTTGTCCCAGGTCTGACAGTGAGAGTGGCTGTGCTGGTAATTCAGTGCATTTGGGTAACTCACTGCATTGCCTTCGTTAATGAACATGTAATTTGGACACCTATGACCTCTTGTTCAGTCTGTAAAGATTGATTCCGATTTAATGTGCATCTTCTGTTGTTGCTGGAGCTCTTCACTGCCCTTACTGTTCGCGCAACTTGAATTACATCTGGCTTTGAACCAAGTTTATGTTATGCAGTCATAACAGAGTCGTGTGGTTGTATAAGGAATGGAAGGACATGGTGTGGGGGGAGGGGGAGAAAAGCAGGATTTGGTTTTGGTGTAATCCACATAATCAGTGCCTCACCAATTTTTAATCTCAAAATCATAAATATATGAATAGGAGGGATTTAGAGGAATATTTGGCCAAATGCAGGCAAATTGAACTAGCCCAGTATGGTCAAGGTGCGCTGAAGGGCCTGTTTTCATGCTGTAGAGCTCTATGACAATTACATTACAACAGAAACCCATTTCCCTGAAATAATTATTGGCACTTAATTGTCTTACATCATTGGTTTCTTCTTTATGGTTCATCCTTGTATTGATTTCCCTCTTTGCTGGTAAGACTGGCATTCATTACCCATGCCTAACTGAGAAGGTGTGGTGAGTACTTCTAGTGTGGCGAAGGTACTCCCACTGCGCAGCGCTGAAGGACCAGTGCCATATTTCTGTAAGTGTAAGCTGGGGATGGAAAGAAACTGGTATGGGGTGCAATTCCCATTCACGTGCTCCTCCTGTCCTTCCAGGCAGTACAGGTCAGGGGCTTAGAAGGTACTGTTGAAGAATTTCACCTTTCACATAGGCAAATTTCAAATACATGATAAATAGGTCAAAGCATCAAGGTAAAAGTTTAGCCATGAATGGTGGAACAGGCATTAGGAATTGAATGGCCTCCTCTAGCCACTATTTTTATGTCATTAAATGAAGGAACTCTGGTTTCCAGAGTGATGGGCTGAGATCTGGCTCTTTGGTAATCGAGTGGATAGTCACATCCTGGCCAGTTGCGTCCCAAGACTCAGCACTGCTCCAACAAGAAGGGCCTTGACCCGAAAGTCACCTATTCCTTTTCTCCAGAGATGCTGCCTGGCCCGCTGAGTTACTCCAGCAATTTGTGTCTACGATGTAAACCAGCATCTGCAGTTCCTTCCTACACATCTTGTCTGCTTCAGCATGACTTCTTCAGTCAACAGTGGCCACAAAACTTTAATTTAATAAACTTAAATCTCATTTTGATGATTCAATATATTCTGCACTCTGCACCTTCTCCTTTGCTTTATCTATTTTACTTGAATTTGACGATTGTGTTTATGCATGGTATTATCTGATCTGATTGGATAACATGCAGACAAAATACTGTACTTTGATACACAGGGCAATAATAAACCTAAACCCAAACCAAATGGCCCTTTTGAAAGAAATGTAGTTGGGATGAGATATTGCCTTTCTGTGTGGGAGGAGTTGAATTGGTTGGCTACCTCTTTCCAAGAGCTGGAATAGGCATGAAGGGCCAAATGGTCTTTGATGTTGCACAATACTGTCATTCTCTCATGATAGCAGAGCAGGGTGGAAGAGAACTATTGTGTGTTTTTGGAGTGGGGTGGGAGAGCAGAGAGTAATGGGAATGTAGAACCACCCTTTGCCACAGGGCGTGGCTGAACCAAGCATTGCAGACGTCTTTAAAGGGAGACTGAATAAGTAATTGAGGGAGAAAGGAATAAGGAGAAATATCAGTGCAGTAGGTGGAGGCTAATATCGAGCATAAATGCAGGCAGGGAGCAGATGGGCTGAATGGCCTGCCCTCTGAGCTCCAAACACTGCAATTGGGCAGTGCCCTCGCAACACGAGCCTGCCAGACTACTGGGAAGCACAGTTGTACGGCTGGTAGCCCTGTTGCCTCACAGCGCCCGAGACCCAGGTCCGATCCTGACCTCAGGTACTGTCTGTGTGGAGTTTACACGTTCTCCCTGTGACTACGTGGGTTTCTTCCGGGTGCTCTGGTTTCCTCCCACATCCCAGAGATGTGTGGGTTTGAAGGTTAATTGGTCTCTGTAAATTGCCCCTGATGCGTAGGGAGTGGATGAGAAAGTGGGATAACATAGAACTAGGGTGAACGGGTAATCGATGATTGGTGTGAACTCAGTGGCTGAAGGGCCCGTTTCCATGATGCCTCTAAACTAAACTATTGTGTGGAAGGACACAATGACTATAATTCACGATGTTTCAGCACAAAGCTCACGGGAGTGAAATGTGAGAAAGATTAACATCAAATCGAAGAAGAGAGAATAGAACAGGTGAACAAATGTTTGGAGAAAGAGGTCGGCTTCAGTGAGAATCCCATGGGAGTAGGAGGGTTTCGATGTGGAGTTCTGGAGCACAGGCAACTGAAAATCGTGATCTGAATGCAAGAAAGGCAGCTGGGTAAGTATTTGTCACCTTGTTCACAATTTGTTTGCTGATTGTGTTTTTTGTCACAACGCAGGTTTGTGTGAAAATCACATAATGTTTCAAAACCAGTACCACAATAATCTACCGGTGGATCCTTAGTCAGATAACAGTCTGTCTGGAGTACATGAAGGTGTGATATACTCTCTTCCAGACTTGTATTGACTACCGATTTATAATGTGTTCTTCCTGACTGTACGCGAAAGGCAAAGAGCAATAATAATACTTACAGCAAATCCCTGTCCACCGCACCAGCAATTTACAGTGAACAGTAGTGATTCTCTTTACTGCATGTCCCAATACACAGCTTCATTAACAGGAGGAGAAGCCAGCATTGATTTGTACTGCAGACTCCAGTGCGCCTGTCCAAAGTTATGGAGGAAGAAATGTCTCTCTGCTGGATGGCATTCTCCTGCAACTTTGTTCCTCAAAATTGAAAAGTAGAGTTCTGCCAGGTGCACTGGCCAATATTTATCGTAACATTTCTAAAGTAATTATTTGGTCAATGTCACATGGCTGTTTGTGGGAGCTTGCTGTGTGTAAAATGGGTTCCACATCTTTATATGACAATGATGACCAAACTGCAAAATATAGACACTCGGAATATTGTTTTCCGTGGGTGGAAATGTCAACGGTTAGAGGGCATAGCTTTAAGTAATTCTCTGAATGCATTCAAGAGAGAGCTAGATAGAGCTCTTAAGGATAGCGGAGTCAGGGGGTATAGGGAGAAGGCAGGAACTGGGTACTGATTGAGAATGATCAGCCATGATCACATTGAATGGTGGTGCTGGCTCAAAGGACCAAATGGCCTACTCCTGCACCTATTGTCTATTGTCTAGAGGGCATAGCTTTAAGTAAAAGGGGCAACGTTTAAAGGAGATGTGCAGGGCAAGTTTTTTTACGTAGAGTAGTGGGTGACTGGAACATGCTCAGGAGTGGTGATGGAGGTAGATACAATAGTGCCATTTATGAGGCTTTTAGGATGAATATGGGGAAAATGATTTTCCTTGCTGAGAAGTTTGGAAATAGGTGTAACTGTCTCAAAATGACGTGTAGTGATTTAAGACAGAACAAAAGTGAACTTTTAAGCATTAAAGAGACCCTTGGATAGACAGGGAAAAGAGGGATATGGATCACGTGCAAGCAGCGGAAATTAATTTAACATGGGCATCATCTACAACACAGACATTGCGGGCCAAAGAGCCTGTTCCTGTGCTGTACTGTTCTATGTAGGAAGGAACTGCAGATGCTGATTTAAACCGAAGATCGACACAAAATGCTGGAGTAACTCAGCAGGACAGGGAGCATCTCTGGAGAGAAGGAATGGGTGACGTTTTGGGTCGAGTCCCTTCTTCAGACTGGTTCAGAATGGTCTTGAGCAAAACGTCACCATTCCTTTTCTCCAGAGATGCTGCCTGTCCCGCTGAGTTACTCCAGCATTTTGTGTCTCTCTTCTGTACTGTTTTATGTTCTGCATAACATATCAGTGGTAACGCACTTTGGGAGGTCAGGAAAAGCCTCTGTAAGTTCAAATTATTTTCCCGAACACGTTTTTAGCTGTTCGACATGGACATTGTACTTTAAAGCGCCTGTTCCTGTACAGTTCTATTCTATGTTGCGTATAAGTGGCAAAACACTTTGAGAGATGTTGAGATCAGGAAAACCTGTGAATACAAATTATTTTCCCAAACATATGTTGTTTCTTTTAGTATACAATACAATACAATACAATACAATATATCTTTATTGTCATTGTACAGGGGTACAACGAGATTGGGAATGCGCCTCCCATACGATGCAATAATTTAATGAGCTAGTCAGTATTAATTTAAACAACAGCCCAACGAAACAAATTGTAACAGTTTTAAAACAGAATAAAGTGCAAGTAGATCTGTGCCGGATCACTGTGCGATGTGACCATCCGGCTCAGCAGGACCGGTTCATAGCAGCTATGGCCCTGGGGATGAAGCTGTTCCTGAGTCTGGAGGTGCGGGTGTAGAAGGCCTTGTATCGTCTGCCCGATGGAAGGAGTTCGAACAGACTGTTGCAGGGGTGTGAGGAGTCTTTGTGGATGCTGGTGGCTTTTCTGAGGCATTGTGTGTTGTAGATGCCCTCCAAGGCTGGTAGCTGTGTGCCGATGGTCCTCTGAGCTCTATGGAATTTGCCATTGCATTTAAGCTTCAGTGACGGTGGGCATTGGGGATGGGGGAGGCTTGACTGGTGGACAGATGTAGCTCAGAGGGACATGTTCTTACCTCTGGATTCAAATGACCTTGGGTTCAAGTCCCACTTCAGGGACTAAAAGCCAAGGTTAGTGCTTCTTATGTAGGAGTGCTTCACTTGTTATCAATCAGCTGAGACATTGAACTGACATCCTGACCTCATTCCCAGAAGATTGCAAATGATCTGATAGTCCGACTTTGCTGATGATCCCCAGGCAGTATTTATCCATCCGCTGAAATGCAACTGCAGTTGTATAGGGCCCTAGTGAGACCGCACCTGGAGTACTGTGTGCAGTTTTGGTCTTCAAATTTGAGGAAGGATATTCTTGCTATTGAGGGCGTGCAGCGTAGGTTTACTAGGATAATTCCCGGAATGGCGGGACTGTCGTATGTGGAAAGACTGGAGCGGCTAAGTTTGTATATACTGGAATTTAGAAGGATGAGAGGGGATCTTATCGAAACATGTAAGATTATTAAGGGGTTGGACACGTTAGAAGCAGGAAACATGTTCCCAATGATGGGGGAGACCAGAACCAGGGGCCACAGTTTAACAATAAGGGGTAGGCCATTTAGAACGGAGATGAGGAAAAACGTTTTCAGTCAGAGAGTTGTAAATCTGTGAAATTCACTGCCTCCTGAGGCAGTGGAGGCCAATTCTCTGAATGCATTCAAGAGAGAGCTAGATAGAGCTCTTAAGGATAGCAGAGTCAGTGGGTATGGGGAGAAGGCAGGAACGGGGTACTGATTGAGAGTGATCAGCCATGATCACATTGAATGGTGGTGCTGGCACGAAGGGCCGAATGGCCTACTCCTGCACCTATTGTCTATTGTCTATTGAAATCGCTAAAACCAGATGATCGTTTGACTATCTCACTGCTGTTGGTGGGATCCTGCAGTGCACAGATTGTGTGTTGTATTCCTGACATTGCAGTTCAAAGCACTCTGACAGGGAGTGAAGCACACTACTGAAATGCAACTCTCTCCTTACACTCCAACTGCTTTCACAGTCTCATTATCACGGGAATAGAGCGAATTACAGACTGCAAGGAAGAACATCTGGGCCCTATTTTGCAGCAATTCATTGACATGGGCAGAAGAATTGAAAAGGCCATCTATTTACTTCAAAACCAAGGGAGGATTTTTATTCTATTGAGCTCCATTAACAGTTGACAGATACCACCAGCCTGTTGTCGGTTTCCCTGTTATTTCCGTGTGCTTAAATGTTATTATTTTCACATCTTATCTGTCAGGGCGGAGCATTCCCAGTTCCCACTCTAATGGAGAATGTAATCAAGTTGTCCACAGAACTCAGCTGTGTTAGAATCAAACGGTTCACAGGAACGGAACCAAACCTGGGGACTATACTCTATAGTTGAGTCCAATAAATCTCAGGTCATGTAGCAAAACTATGTGAAACACAGGGCAGCACAGTGGTGCAGCTAGTAGAGCCGCTTCCTCATGTTCAATCGTTCAATTATTCAATCCTAACTTTGAGTAACTGTGTGGAGTTTGCATGTTGTCCCTGTGACTGGGTGAAGTTCCTACATGTGCTCCAGTTTAGTCACATCCCAAAGTCGTGCAGTAGGTTCATTGGCTGCTGTAAGTTCCATGGGTGTATAGGACACTGGTAGAACCGGGGGGGGGTGGGGATTTGGGACTAATGTAAGTGGATGTTTGATGGTTGGCATGGACCTGTTGGGCCGAAGGATCTGTTTCCATGTTCCATGTCATTTTCTGTCATCAGGGTTGGTTGAAGTTCTGATTGGCCATAGTTGGGTCAGATTCAGGTTGGAGTTTATTTTATACCTGAGCAGGTCTTTAATTTTCCTACAGCTTGTCCTCGAAGGGGCAGAGCTATTGAACCAGTGCTCAGGTGGGAAATGAGAGGAGATGTTAAGGTCGTGGTGTTGCAAGCACCGTGTCTTTGCAGAACTTCCTTTTCTACATCGCCCGCTCTTGGCCCTGTGTCCTCATTCCAGTGCGAGTTTAAACTCCCGCAGGAGTAGAAAAGTCTTGTTGTGAACATTCATCCATCGACCTATGAATCAAAGCTATTCGTGTGTTCAGTGCTTTTGCGATTGCAAGGACATCAGAAACAGGGCTGGAAGTCAGTTGTATAATCTCTCCCCGTAGCTTGCTCTGAAGTCAAGAGCATGTTTCATCCAGTCTACATTCCTGCCATTTCCATATTCCTTGATTCCTTAGTGTGCAAAACTTAGATCCTGTCTCTAAGAAGTAGGAGCAAGAGTGAAACATATGGACTCTCGATTCAGCTATTCTTTTCATTAGATTAGAGTGTCACTGATGCTATGTCTTAACTCCAGGCTCCCTTAACCCTTAATTTACACAACACCCAAACACTTATCAAACACAGTCTTTATGACTTTATGACCTTAAGTTTTTATGACTGTGCACTCATAGGCCTCTCATCAATCAATATTTCCGCACAGGAAAAATGGTCCTGACCATCTCAATAAAGAAACATTCTCATCCCCGTAATAAATAGTCTCTTATCCCATTTTTGCTCCCAGTTCTAGATCCTTTACTTAGAGGATATGGTCTCTCACATTGACCCTGTCAATCCCTCTCTTGTTTTGTACCAAATTGCTGTCTCCATCATTGTCACATGCTGAACACAAAGTGCTTGATGATGTTCCTATAGCTAAACGTTTTGATACAAAATCCACTGTGCTCCACTTTAATGGAGCTATTAACGTTAAAAAAAAGGGCTGTAAGCAAGTAGAGCACAATAGAAGAACCCAGGAGAAAATGACTCCAGGACCTTGCTGGTAAACAGGACACGAGTTCTGTCTCGCACTTGACAGCAGGAAGTGAAAGCAGCATAAAGTAGGCTTTTTTTTCATAGTCTGTGATTGCCAGCTCTTAAAATAAATGGCTTGCTTGGCCTTCAGAGGGCAGTTACAAATCAACCAACTTGGACAGGTACACGGATAGGAAAGGTTTAGAGGGATATGGGCCAAACAGGCAGGGGGATTGCAGTAAATGGGGCATTTTGGTCAGCATGGGCAAGTTGGGCAGACGGGCCTGTTTCTATGCTCCATGACTTTAACTTGTGGAACTTGAGTTGCAGGCTGAAGATACATAAGCAGGATAGCTCACACCACTAGGCTCAGGAATGACATTTGAACAGTACTGCCGTAAGCTATGGTATTGTCCGAGTTTCCTCTAACTCATTGAGGACATTTGGACTTTACCTCTGGAACTCCTGTACTATAAGGCTGAGAACTATATCCTACACTGTATCTTTTCCCTCACTCTACACATTGTCCTTGAGTTTGTCCTGATTATATTTAGGTATAGTATTATCTGATTTGATTGGATAACATGCAAAGCAAAGGTTTTCGCTGTACCTTGGTATACATGACAATAATAAACTTAAACCTAAGGTAGGCAATACTTCCCTTAAAATCACAGTGAACCTTTACAGATACCCGCTTTTTGTTCCAGAGTTTGGCTCTGAGAATGGATTCAGGCAACAAGGCATTGTGGCCTGGGGAATTCGGGTTATATAAACAATGCATCTAGCTGTTCCCACTGGCGCAATTATCCAACAACATTCGAAAAGCCTGACACCATCTCGGACAAAGCAGTTTTCTTGTTCTCTGTGCCACCCCAAGGTATTTTCCAAATCCCTTTCCAAACACCCCAAAGTAGTTTAAATTCCTTTCATCCTACCAATGGGTCACAGAGAATGCAGATCACACCATCCACAGAAACTCAGAACATAGCCCAGTAGCTTGCCTAGGTTATTCCAACAGCACATCTCAAAGCTGTGACCTGTACCACCAAGAAAGATGTGAGCAGCAGGTCGAGGAAAATACCATCACCTGCAGCTTGCCTTCAAAGTCTTCTGCCATCCTGTTTTGGAAATTAATCATGCAACTTGTGATGTTTGGGTCAAAATCTGGAGCTCCCTAGCCAACAGCAAAGCAAGAGTACCTTCGCCAGAAAAAGTGGAATGTTTTTTAGCAAGCAGCCCATCAGCATTTTCTTAAGGGTAGAACTGCAGATGCTGCTTTAGAAAAGTAGACACAGAGTGGTGGAGTAGCTCAGTGGGTCAGGCAGCATCTCAGCAGAACATGGATAGGTGATGTTTCAGGTCAGGATCAGTCTAAAGAAAGGTCCCAACCCAATAAGCCATGTATCCATGTTCACCTGAAACGCTGCCTGACTCACTGAGCTCCTCCAACATTTTGTGTATTATTATCTTAAGGGTAGTTAGGGATGGGCACTAAATGCTGAATTTATCAGTGACATGGAGATTAATAACAATGGAGTTGTTTATACAAATAGTAGGTTGTGGACATTCAAACTTCAGGACATGAAGAATTCCAAATAGTTGTATTGGTGTTCCTTTTGGTTTATTATTGCCACATGTACTGAGATACAGTAAAACATCAATACTATTGGTGTCTCAGTTTAACCAAGGTCCAAAATCCAAAATATTTAATGAAGTTATGTATACAGATTCTCATGCACAAAACCTTAACTGGATTTCAATGATTCTGGCTGAACAGGGCCCCTTTAGTGACACAGTAAGATCCTACCAAAATCGGGGTGAATGATCAGTTAGAGTTCATACTGTTGAGCGTGCAGCAACTTTTAACAACTGCCAGACCTTTAAAGCGTTATGTTTCCAATAATATTGCAACCTGTCAAAGCCAGGAGATTGTGCTTTGGTTCAAGGTTAAGTGTTTGACATCAATCAGCCTAAGTAACAGACAAAGAGCGCTGCATAAACCAAAATGATACAAATGCGACTCGGAAAAGATAGTTTGCGTTTAGTTTACTGATACAGCATGGGAACAGGTCCTTCAGTCCACTGAGTCCACGCTGACCATCGATCAACCTTTCACACCAGTTCTATGTTATCCCACTTTCACATCCTCTCCCGACACACGAGGGGCAATTTACAGGAGCCAATTAACCTACAAACCCGCATAGTTTTGGGAGGTGACCCAGAGAAAGCCCAAGTGGTCACAAGGAAAATGTGCAAACTCCACACAGCCAGTACCTGAGGTCAGGATCAAATCTGGGGCCATGTACTGTGAGGCATCAGTTCCACCATCAGTTCCACCACTCTGGCATCCCAATGTATTTTCCAAATCCCTTTCAAAACTTTCCAAAGCAGTTTAAAAGCTCGTACTTTTGAATGTGGGGAAAAAAGGCAGCTATTTTGTAGACAGCAAGATCCTAGAGTAAGGATGATGATGTGATTGAACCTCTGAGTGCACTGCAGAAGAGTATGGAACTGACCAGGCAGGTATTCATCACCAAGTTCAATATCTCTACTCTTTTTCAATGCAGTCATGGGACCTGCCCCCCCATATCAAAAATCTTCTAACCCACCACTCTATCTTCAGGTCCCTCAGGTCGGCCGACTTGGGGCTATTGACTATCCCGCGGTCTAGGTTTAAGCTCAGGGGTGACCGCGCTTTTGCGGTTGCAGCTCCTAGACTGTGGAACAGCATCCCTCTCCCCATCAGAACTGCCCCCTCCATCGACTCCTTTAAGTCCAGGCTCAAAACCTATTTCTACTCTTGGTGCGGCACGGTGGCGCAGCGGTAGATTTGCTGCCTTACAGCGAATGCAGCGCCGAAGACTCAGGTTCGATCCTGACTACGGGCACCGTCTGTACGGAGTTTGCACGTCCTCCACGTGACCTGCGTGGGTTTTCTCCGAGAACTTCGGTTTCCTCCCACACTCCAAAGACGTGCAGGTTTGTTGGTTAATTGGCTGGGCAAATGCAAAAATTGTCCCTAGTGGGTGTAGGATAGTGTTAGTGTGCGGGGATCGCTGGGCGGCGCAGACCCGGTGGGCCGAAGGGCCTGTTTCTGCGCTGTATCTCTAAATCTAAAAAATCTAAATCTACTCCCTAGCGTTTGAGGCCCTCTGAGGGAGCGCTGCGAACTGTTTATGTATGTGCTGTTATGTTTGTGTGCCATTGTATGTTTGTTCTTAGTACCTGAACTGATGTACAGCACTTTGGTCAACGTGGGTTGTTTTTAAATGTGCTATACAAATAAAATTGACTTGACTTGACTTGACTTGACCTTTTCCAGAGAGCACTTTTGATCATCACTTGCACCTCTGACAGTGCAGCGCTCCATTGGTGTTGCAATAAGGAATCAAATTTCTGGAGTGGGACTTGAACCGACAACCTTCTGCCCCTGGAGCAAGAGTGCTGTCCACTAGGACAAAGCCGGCTGGAGGTCAGCTCAGGTACAAAACTAAAAAACACCCTGAATCCAAGGGTATGGAAAGTCCCATACCTGACCCCTCAGCTCCCATCATATCTAATTGGGTCCATGATGGGTAGACAGTCCACACAGCTGACACTGGTTGTCGGAAGTATTGCTTACTTAGTAAATTTTGTACTGACCCAAGTTTCCACATACACAGCATTTCATAATAAATAAACACATTTCTTGCTCTGTACAGATGCAGCTAAGTGTTGAACCAGCTTCCTTGACTGCTGAAGAGGAGTAATGTTTTTCTGCTGAAAAGTCTGTAAAAACCACTGTTGACGTGAGCAGACTACCAAGGGGATTGTAACGTGTGATTTACCTCTCTCATGCACATGTGCTCCTTGCATCTCATTTCAGCTGAAGGTCGTATCTACATTCAATATCATCTGTAAACTTAAATATATATTTATGCAAAATAACAATTATAGACCAGAAACTGCCAAATTAAATAATAAAATTTTCAACAGGCCAGTTGGCATCTAAGAAGAAACGGCAAGATAATGTTTTGGTTTAAAGCCTTTCATTTAAGTTTGCAATTAAGGGTTTACACCTTTTATTGTTAGCGTGCCTTTCTTCTAATGAATGGCTTGCTGTGTAGCTTGTAAATGGTCTGCTTTTATAACTGCTGTTATTCTACTAAAAGTAGAATGCCACCAAAGGTTTCCTTGTAAAAACACAAACAGCTTCTCCTTGTGAGAGGCCACCGTCTCTCCTTCCACCCCCCTCCCAACAAGGAGAAGAGATGTTTACATTAGAAAGAACTATTATTTAATTCTTTCCCATCCTCAAATTTTGGTTCTGCCATTTCATCTATCTGGGTCCCTAGCTGTGGAATTTCTTCTCTAAATCTCTCTCCTTCTCTTCCTCTGCAAAACATATCCTTAACCAAGCGTTCGGTTGCTTCCTCTACCATTTTCTGTTTTTTTTTTGGCTGGGTTGGATATGCTTGTGAAAGTGCCTTTGGGCCATTTCAGTATTTATTTGAAGACACACAACAAATGACCATAATTGTTGTTGCTGTTGATATTGTGTACGATGGAAACTGACAAACAGAAATAAAATTAAGAGGCATATTAGTGTTAGTGTTTTACAACAGAAACTGATACATTGGGTCTCCAAAACTGAAACAAACCATTCAGTCCAACCAGTCCAATTCTGCTTCCCTCAGGCCTCTTTCTGTCTTTTCTCATCTACATCTATTCCATTTTCTCTTCCGAAAAACATATTTGGTTATTTGCTTCATCCGCTCCCTTGGGACTAAGCTCTATATTATCATCATTTGGTTGGCAATTTTTTCTTAGTTATAGTGAAATCAAATTGGACACTCTTAACATCTCTAAACTAAACTAAATTAAATGTGAGCGTGTTAATCAACAGGCACGAGATTCCTTCTTGTAAGAAAAACTGAACAACATAATCAACACTAGTGTGCAAATGATATTAGCTGCTGGTTGTTTGCAATGTGTAGTCTGATTCTGGTGGAGAGGGGTGTGAAGCAGAGGTGTGAATGCATGCTTAGAAATCCTGTACCTTCCCTTGGCAATTTATTTGATCATGCTAACAGTTTTGGGAGCAAGATTTGAATACTGAGAAGGCTTTGACAAAAAAAAAGTGTGCAGAACGTAAACAACGTTTCTGGTCCCAATAGCTTCATCATTGTTACCTGGAAACCAGTTTATGAGAGACAAGATTGTGGCTCTGTGGGTTTGAGAAGGTGGGCTTCATGTTTTGCTGATGAAATCTGCTCCTCAAATTTTTTGTTATGTTAAGGAGCTCCGATGTGGAGATGGGCATTGGAAGAGTTGTACCGATATTTCTATTTCTTATGGGCCCATTTCTCTGCAGCAGTGGGAGATTTTATCTGCTGTGCTCACATTTGTTGCATGCTTTGAGGGTGTCCTTGGAGCTTTGATCGTCACTCAATCAGTGTCGAGGAAAAAGGCAGTTCTTAAGGTTGCAGATGACACAAAGATTTGTATAGGTGTTGTGGGTTGTGACAGGGAGAGCAGAAGAATGTCTTACAATGTTTGGCGTAAATTAGTTTTGAGGTTTTTTTTCTTCTGGCGTGGGTGGATTGATCAATGATTGATGAAGATGACTACATCTGAATGGGACAAGCTGCTTTCTCTTGACCTTTCTCATGTCCATCTGTGAGACTGGAATGAAATCTCAACTCTTTAAGGACAGTTTGAAAGTTGGGGTTGCAACCTTTCAGTGTTATCCTCATGTCTCTGGACATGGAAGCTTCATTTTTTGGATGCACAGTGAGCTAACCTCTGGAGAAAATCCATTGGGACATTCTTGAAAAAAAATTCTTTTAGAACTAAAAAAAATGTGTTACATACTTTATTTTTGGATGTTAAAATCTGTAGATGGGACAGGCATGGGAAACTTTCAGGAATTTATCATTCCAGAGTTAACTACCTGACTCTATGCCTCCAATTCCAAAGTGGAACTAGGCAGAGATTTTTTTTAAGTCATCTTGTTCTATTTATTTTATATTGTTTACTTTGGTGCGATCTACATTTTTAAAAGCAGTTGATCCTTAGTAATATCTAAAGGTATACCCAAGCACAAGCTCATTGCATATTTCATTTGATTGCTTTAAATATGTGAATTCATTAGCTTTGTGTAGTAGAAACTATCCTGTCCAATTTCCAGATAATCTGATGTTAATTGAGGCATGAATATTGATTCTGGAGAATACTCCTGATCTCTCTGGGCATGGTGCCATGGGTTATTTGAGAAATGATGCCCAGGGTCAAATTAAAATCAGAAATATTTCAGGATAGAATACTGGCTTTTGTGGCTTATCCAAGATGTTGTGATTATTTAATCCAGAACAGACTGGAGCAAAATATAAGGGTTTAAAGGAGTTGTGCAGGAACTCCTTTAAAGTTGTCCTTTCCAGAGAGTGGTAGGTACCTGGAATGAACTGCCAGGGGTGGTAGTGGAAGCAAATTCGATAGTGGCATTTAAGAGACTTTTAGATAGGCACATTAATGTGCAGGGAATCGGGGGGTTATGGACCACATGCCAGCGGGGGAGATTAGTTTAATTTATCATCTTGTTTGGCACGGGCATCATGAACCAAAGGACCTGTTCCTGTGCTGTACGGTTCTTTGTTCTTATTTCATTGTTTGAATTTAAAGTTATCCTGGTGCTATGCTGGGATTCGAACATGCATCCCTGCAACCATGAACCAGAATTCTGGCTACCAGTAAAATAACTTAACCACTTACACCACTCTTATCTCAATGATGCATCTCGAGGACGGAATCTGGCCGTCCATGCATGTTTGCATTACGTATGTGCAGCAAAGATTTGAGTCCAATTATCTCTGACTGTTTGCCATTGGACCAACCCCATTCTCCTGCCTTCTCCCCATAACCCTTGACACCCATACTAATCAAGGACCAAGACTTCGCGCTACCAAACCTGCGTGGCGTGATATGGAATATGGAGATGGAATATGGAGGGAATAAAATGGAATTGATGGGAATAGGTACTTGATGGTGGGCAAGAATTGATGGGCCAAGGAGTCTGTTTCGAAGCAGCCTCTGACTTCATGTGGCCTTCTTAATCAAATGGTTGTCCTGTTATCTCCTGGGAATGTTCTTCCTTATTGTTCTGAGTCAATGTTTCTTGCCTAAGGGAATCATGTAGAAATTCCATATATTCATAAGTAGTAGGAGCAGAATTAGGCCATTCGGCCCATCAATTCTACACCACCATTCAATCATGTCTGATCAATATTTCCCTCTCAACCCCATTCTCCTGCCTTCTCCCCATAACCCTTGACACCCATACTAATCAAGAACCTATCAATCTCTACCTTAAAAGTATCCATTGATTTGGCCTCCACAGCCTTCTGTGGCAATGAATTCCACAGATTCACTACCCTCTGACTAAAGAAATTCCTCCTCATCTCCTTTCTAAAGGTACATCCTTTTATTCTGAGGATATGGCCTCTGGTCCTGGACTCTCCCACTGGTGGGAACATCCTCTCCACTATCTTTCCAGAACGGGTTTTTAGATTATTATGGAAGAGCCATATAGAATGAACAAATGCATTTATGGTCTTTCGCAGAGAAGTAAGATGAGCCTTCCCATAATCCAGGATCTGAACCTTGAACTCGGGCATAATTGTTTATTTTAAATAACCCTTTGAAGTTTGTTCATTTTCCAGAACATCTGGAAAATAAATCTGAACATAATTATGTTCAGTTCTGTTCTGTCCGGTGTTATTGCCACGCGCACCTGTGTTTTATAGCCTCTGCAGCTGACATTGCCTTTTGTTGAGTGCTTTACAACATGTTGATATGTAACATTCACTTGAGGTCTGACAGTACCGTTCCCAACGTTGTTTTGCTGACACTTCACATTTCAGTTTTAAATGCTTTTATTTAGCAGCTAACTGTGTTGTGTTTGATATTTGGATTACATTATAAAGAACAACAAAGCCAATCTCTTTTGACAGATTCTTATTAGACAATAGACAATAGGTGCAGGAGGAGGCCATTCGGCCCTTCGGGCCAGCACCACCATTCAATGTGATCATGGCTGATCATTCTCAATCAGTACCCCGTTCCTGCTTTCTCCCCATACCCCCTGACTCCGCTATCCTTAAGAGCTCTATCTAGCTCTCTCTTGAATGTATTCAGAGAATTGGCCTCCACTGCCCTCTGAGGCAGAGAATTCCACAGATTCACAACTCTCTGACTGAAAAAGTTTTTCCTCATCTCTGTTCTAAATGGCTTACCCCTTATTCTTAAACTGTGGCCCCTGGTTCTGGACTCCCCCAACATTGGGAACATTGAGGGATACAGCAGGGAAACAAGCTCTTCGGTCCACCATGCAGGCTGACCATGTACCATCCATTTACACTAATCCTACACTAATCTAATCCTACCTAAAAAAAATCTCCATACTGTCATCATTCCCTCCCCCCCCCCCCCCCCCCAGATTCTACCACTCACCTAAACATTGGGGGCAACTTACTGCAGCCAATTAACCTACTAGCCCTCATGTCATTGAGATATTTGGGGAAACTGGAGCATCGGGAGGAAACCCATGCAGTCACAGGGAAAGCGTGCATGGACAGGGACAGAGTTAGGGTCCAGAGTTCCAGGTCAGGGACATGGATAAGCTTGACACGTTGGCCTGGCTCGCCTCAACGGAGCTGCAGGTCTAAAAGACATATGACAGACAGAAGAAGAAGAAGACATGGATAAGCTTGTGGCCAGAGCTAGGGTCAGAGTGCTTATAAATTATCCTCCCTTTATTGGGAGGTATTGCTATTGTTCTGCTCTGTAAACAGACTGCTCTCTGAGTTTTTTGGGGGAACTCAGCACATCGTTCTTCCCACTTCCAACTACATTAGTGTTACCGACAAATACTCTATTATATTTTAATCCTGCTTCAAATACAGTCAATTCCCTATGAACCCTCCGCTCTAACAATTACAACTGGGAATGCTCGTTGCCCAGAAAGACTGACATGTGGATGGTAGATAGTTTTGGAAGATCGTACATTGAGAGTGCATGAATCCTGACAGTGGTGTATAATAAATGGCCTGTGGGCCACATCTGGGCAACAAATCCACATGCTCCCTACCTCCGCAGAACCCAGCCCTCTACACTGCTCTGATATCAAAAACCATGCTGAAGAAATCACACAGCACTCTGTTTGAGATTACTGCTGAATAAACGAACTGCCCAACCTTATAGTTAATACTCTCTAGACCAAGAAACCATCCTGGTAAAACCTCTTCTTAACCACCTGCAGAGCCTCTGGAATGCCAATGAAAATTTGATTGGTGCTTGACTCTGCTAGATGCAAGAATAGGATTGGACAGCAAGAGGGAATAATAGACAGGTCAGTAATGGAGAGAATGCTTACTGATATGACTTCCAGTATCAATGATGAGGAATGTCTCCTGTGGCATTTCACCCTTTTCTCTTCTCTTGTGTCTGATTAGACAATGTAACACCAACAGTGTGAACGTGAACCGCCTCACCATTCCAATGAGACCAAATGTTGATTACAGTGCTCAGCAAGCTGTCTGATAATTAATACATTGAATAAGCTGGGATGGTTAATATCTGAGCAGTTTCCATACATGTGTAAATTGATTGGTTTTGAACTGACATAAGTGCTAAAAGGGCTGATTTGCATTGTGGCTGATTTCTCCTCCACATTTTTGATGTGCTCGTTAATAGAAATTCAGGGCTCATAACTCAGAATGTGCTGTTACATTTGTAATCCCAGCCAACAAAAGCATTCTTTCCGTAAATTGCTTTGAAGGATGGTGATTATTTTCGTGTGAGCGTGAGGCAAAAGTTGGACACAACAAGCTCCCATGGAAGTCATTGTGATAAATGTCAGTTTAGATATTGCTGGTGAAATGGAAATGGCAACTCTTTGAATGGTATTGAGGAATCATTGAGTAACTTGCCACCTAATGGTATGAACATTGGTTTCTCCAATTTTAGGCAACTGCCAAGAAATGTCTTCATGTCTTTATTAGCAAATCAGTTCCTTGTGTTTGCTACCTTGATGGGGACGAGGAGATATTTTGCTACAGAGGTTGCGTGTGGTGTGTTAAATCTTTGCAGCCATACAGAGCACTTGGTGATTAATGGTAATGGTTAACAATGTAAATGTGTTGAAATATTGATGAGCCAGGAGAGAAATGACCTTTTTCCTTTACTCATTTGCAAATGAACTAGTGTTGGAAGAGAGGTTTTCCTAGCCCCTCCTCCCCCCCTCCCCCCCACCCCCCCCCCCTAACCCCCTCAAGAACATTCACTGGTCTGCTTAATGGGAACTCTCTGTGAATTCAATGAGGTGGTTTGAGTTGTGTTTAAAATGACACCACTTCAAACAGGCTTCGCACAATCTGTGACATATTAATAGGAAGCTAAGGTTTTACTCCACTTAATATTTCAATGCTAATGTTTCAGATAAAGATTACATCCACTCTTATAGTTCATTTACATCCTTTCCTTTTATAAAACTGAAATAGTATCTTGTCCAAATGCTGTCAGGAAGAGTGATCACTGGAAGTTTGATGAGCCTTTAAAATGACATCTGCTCAGTGATTGCATTTTACTTCTTACCATCCATCAGGGGCAATACTTTATGTGCTGTGTGGGTGTATACAAGGGTGGATGAGCTGCTTAATAGCATAGGCTTCTATTTAAACATGTCCATTCCTACAATGTTGGAATTGTTTTGCTGCCCATTGTCAGTTGCCAAGAATTGCTGAATGGTTGCTAGGTTCTGAGGAAAGAAGAAAGAAAAGATAGCTATAAAGAAAGACTTACATTTAGAATAGATTTTTCACAACTACCAAGTATCCCAAGCGCTCTAGAGTCAATATAGAACTTGAGAAGTGCAGTCAGCATTGTTCTGTTGGAAATATGAATCCATTTTACAGCCCGACAGACCAATGAATAACGATGAAACTATATACTGTTGAGCTGAAGAATTTTAACAATTAACTGTTCAAATGTTCTAGTGGATGTCTCTAACAAACGTCTGGAGAGGTTCCCAGATGCAAAGCTAAGGTATTGCTTATTTGCAGGTTAAAATAAATCAAAGTGCTGGAGGAACATGTGTAAGAAAGAACAGCAGATGCTGGTTTAAACCAAAGATAGACACAAAAAGCTGGAGTAACTCAGCAAGACAGGCCGCATCTCCAGAAATGCTGCCTGTCCCGCTGAGTTACTCTAGCTTTTTGTGTCTATCTGCTGGAGGAACTTACCAGATCTGGTAACATCTGTGGAGGGAATGGTGAGACAGTATAAGAAGATAACTGCAGATGCTGGTACAAATCGAAGGTTTTTATTCACAAAATGCTGGAGTAACTCAGCAGGTCAGGCAGCATCTCGGGAGAGAAGGAATGGGTGACGTTTCGGGTCGAGACCCTTCTTCAGACTGATGTCAGGGGGGCGGGACAAAGGAAGGAAATAGGTGGAGACAGGAAGATAGAGGGAGATCTGGGAAGGAGAAGGGGACGGGAGGGACAGAGGAACTATCTAAAGTTGATGTTCATACCACTGGGCTGCAAACTGCCCAGGCGAAATATGAGGAGCTGTTCCTCTAATTTCCGGTGGGCCTCACTGTGGCACTGGAGGAGGCCCATGACAGAAAGGTCAGACTGGGAATGGGAGGGGGAGTTGAAGTGCTCGGCCACCGGGAGATCGGTTTGATTAATGCGGACCGAGCACAGGTGTTCAGCGAAGCGATCGCCGAGCCTGCGCTTGGTTTCGCCGATGTAAATAAGTTGACATCTAGAGCAGCGGATGCAATAGATGAGGTTGGAGGAGGTGCAGGTGAACCTTTGCCTCACCTGGAAAGACTGTTTGGGTCCTTGGATGGAGTTGAGGGGGGAGGTAAATGGACAGGTGTTGCATCTCGTGCGGTTGCAGGGGAAAGTGCCCGGGGTTGGGGTGGTTAGGGTAGGAAGGGACGAGTGGACCAGGGAGTTACGGAGGGAACGGTCTCTGCGGAACGCAGAGAGGGGAGGGGATGGGAAGATATGACCAGTGGTGGGGTCCCGTTGTAGGTGACGGAAATGTTGGTGGATGATTCGTTGGATCCGCTGGCTGGTGGGGTGGAAGGTGAGAACGAGGGGGATTCTGTCCTTGTTGCGAGTGGGGGGAGGGGGAGCAAGAGCGGAGCTGCGGGATGTAGAAGAGACCCTCGTGAGAGACAGTGTTTTGATTCAGTACCGACAACATCGCCTGTCCCTTCGCTCCACAGATGCCAACACAAGGGACTGAAGGTGGTGGTTTACAAAAAAGAATAAAGTGCTGGAGTAACACAGTGTGTCAGGTAGCTGATCTGCTGAGATACTCCAGCACTTTGGGTCTTTTTTTCCTTCCACAATTGCAGCCTGACCCGCTGAGTTCCTTCAGCATTTTATTTTTTACACAAGATTCCAGCATCGGCCGCCCCTTGCGTTTCCATTTCTTTGGAGGATATTATCTAGTTTAGCTTAGTCCCCCGTGCTCTACTGCAAATATGAATTGATTAGTCTTTTGTTTTGAAAAGAAAGATCACAATAGCTGTATTTATATTAGGTTTCAAACCATTTGATTAAATATAGTGACTCAACAAAAAGGTATGCATGCAAGTTATTTTACCATATCACAGGATTCTTTAAATTACAAATGCTGACTTTTCTTTTCCCTAATGAAATTGATTGACAGAGGACACTGGTGGTATTTCAAAAGACCCTGCTCCTTGTATTGTGCTAGGAGATCTGTAATATCAATACAACATCAAAGAGGTTTTCTTTTAACTATTTATGCAAAAGATAACTGCACTATTCCCACATTAATGTGCTGAATTGCAAGCCAGGTTTTCAGAAAATCAGTAGAGAGGAACTGCAGATGCTGGTTTAAACCGAAGCCAGACACAAAAAGCTGGAGTAACTCAGCGGGTCAGGCAGCATCTCAGGCGAAACGGAATAATGATGTTTTGGGTCGAGACCCTTCTGTCTGAAGAAGGGTCTCGACCCGAAACGTCACCTATTCCTTTTCTCCAGACAGAAGTGTCTCGACCCGAAAGGTCACCTATTGATCAGTCTGAAGAAGGGTCTCGACCCGAAACGTCACCTATTCCTTTTCGCCAGAGATGCTGCCTGACCCGCTGAGTTACTCCAGCTTTTTGTGTCTGTCTTCAGTAAATCAGGTTGTTTGGACTAAAGACCACCGCACTGCTGGTGGTCATACTCCATAAATACCTTCACCAATTCCAAATATTGATGCCAAATCTTTCTGTTGAAAGAATTTGTATCAACCATTTCCTGTGTTAGTATGTTCCAAATTTGAACCATTACCAAAAATAAATATTTTTTCCCATGGATTTATCATTGATTATCTTGAATGCATGACTTTTGATAGTGGATTCTCAAACATTTCTGCATTTACTTCATGGAATACATTCAGAATTTTAAAAAGCTTGTGGATCACTTCAAGGACCTCTGTTCTCATAAAAAAAACAGATCCAACTTGTGCAGCTTTTAACAGCCTGTAATCTGCCTGCTCTGATATTATTCAAACTACATGTGGGTTTAATCCACTATTGTTTTTATAACATTGTCGAATGGAGACCAAAACTGTGCTCATCACTCCTACTTGTTGAGAACCTTGGGCAGGCCTGACCAATGTTCTAAACAGGTTTTCTTAACTTTTGACACTACTTTTCAATTTAGCATCCTCACAAATAAATTCCAATGTAGCTAGCGCTGCCATTATGTAGAAGATTTATTATGCTCCGTTCAACGGTTTATTTACCTGAAATCATTAGGTCTTGAACCCATTTCTATCTTGTTTTCTGGGGTGTACATGATCTTTCTGTTTTTGTCCTTGCAATACATCATGCACTTCAAACTTAATTTCATGAATCTTAAACTCTTTTTCACCTAGCTCGGATGGGCACATGGATATGCAGAGAATGGAGATATACCAATGCGAATGGTATGTTGGCATTCATAGCAAGAGGATTTGAGTTTAGGAGCAGGGAGGTTCTGCTGCAGTTGTACAGGGCCTTGGTGAGACCGCACCTGGAGTATTGTGTGCAGTTTTGGTCTCCTAACCTGAGGAAAGACGTTCTTGCCTTAGAGGGAGTACAGAGAAGGTTCACCAGATTAATCCCTGGGATGGCGGGACTTGCATATGAGGAAAGACAGGATAGACTGGGCTTGTACTCGCTGGAATTTAGAAGACTGAGGGGGGATCTTATAGAAACATATAAAATTCTTAAGGGGTTGGAGAGGCTAGATGCGGGAAGATTGTTCCCGATGTTGGGGGAGTCCAGAACCAGGGGTCACAGCTTAAGAATAAGGGGGAAGTCTTTTAGGACCGAGATGAGAAAACATTTCTTCACACAGAGAGTGGTGAGTCTGTGGAATTCTCTGCCACAGAAAGTAGTTGAGGCCAGTTCATTGGCTATATTTAAGAGGGAGTTAGATGTGGCCCTTTTTGCTAAAGGGGTCAGGGGGTATGGAGAGAAGGCAGGTACAGGCTACTGAGCTGGATGATCAGCCATGATCATATTGAATGGCGGTGCTGGCTCGAAGGGCCGAATGGCCTACTCCTGCACCTATTTTCTATGTTTCTATGTTTCTATGTTCCTATGTTTCTATGTTTCTATGTGTCTATATGGATCATGTGCAGGCAGAGAAGATTAGTTTAACTTGACATCATGTTCAGCATGGATTTTGTGGGCTGAAGGGCCTGTTCCTGTGCTGGATTGTCCTGTATTCTAGTATTTCTCAAACTAATAGTTTTTATCAAATTATTAACTGAATTTAATTACCACAATTACTGGGGCAAGATTTGAACTTGGTCCCCCTGGATTGTTAGTCCATGCCGTATCTCTTTGTTGTGAGTCAAGTAACTGCACTGCACCAAGAGGAACGCTTTCTCTGTGCGCTACTTGAACTAAGCTGTACATTTGACTTAAAGGCTCCCTTCAGCTTCCTCATTCACCATAACCAACTCTTGAACAAAGGCCACGAGGAAGTGTGGTTGTGACATTCATGCATTGGGTCCAACCACCTGCTTGTTACTGAAAATGTCCAGTCCAGATTTGCATTCTACAGCCCGCATAAAAAGAGTCACTGTGGTTACTTTACAGCTCTGATAATGATGGGATTTAGAAACTGTTACCAAGCACTCACTGAGGCAGCAGAATTCTTTTTCATTTCCCACTGCTTGTACATCCAGATTTCTTTCAAGAGACAATTGTATCTGACCTCAAATTGATGGGATTTGGCCTTGGCCCAGGCACTTGTGAATCAATCTGGCATGGCCCAGTTTAAGTTCTTCTTTGAATTAAGAATTCAGTTCATCACTCCTTGTATGCTCAGCATTCATCAAAAACTAATGAGGAAAGTTATATAAGTTGTTTTTTTTTCACAGAGTTTCACTTGTTTTAGTGTCTATGAAAAGAACTGGAGCTTATTACAGGTGCACTAACGAGGCAAGGAGCTATAATGAACATGCCAGCAAATACAGTAGCTCTGCTAATCGTAGAATGTACAACATAGAGGGAGACCATTCGGTCCATTATGCCTGTGTTGTCTCTTTGAAAGACCATCCAACTTGTCCTACTCCTTGACGTAGTGAATAGATTGTCATCAGTTTGAAAATGGGTGTTTGTGAACATTTCGATTGGACAGTTCCTATTCTCCTGCTTCTTGAAGGCGGAGTGTACGAGGTCTGATATCAAAGGCAAACAGCCTATGAAGATATTGCAAATTTATTCTTGGGAATTACTTTGTTGCATTAAATTAACCACAGCTTAAATTAGATGAAAGAAAATCAATTGGGTCACCTGGACAGACACACGAGAGAATGCAGACGCTGGAATCTGGAGCAAAAAAAACAAACGTCTGAGAGAACCCAGTGGGTCAGGCAGCACCTGTGGAGGCACAGTGATGGTTGACGATTCAGGCTGAGACCCTGCATCAAGAATGATCCACTACATTCCCTGCTGCTCTGCACTCTCACTCCTGATGCAAGGTCTTGACCCAAAACATCAACTATCCCTTTCCCTCCACAGATGTTGCATCACTCGCTGTGTTCCCCCAGCAGTTTGTGTTTTGGGTCACTTGGACAACCTTATCTCCAGTCGCAATCATTCCCTTTGTTAACTCTACCCTTCCCCCTCCCTTGAAAACACTTTTCCAATCAATGTTTCAATGATATTTTATTGTCACGTGTACCTAGGTCACGTATGTACAAATGCCAAAAGGATTAACAAACTCATCAGGAAGGCTGGCTCCGTCCTGGGGGCTGAGTTGGATTCATGGGAGGTGGTCTTGGAGGGGAGGATGCTCCTCAAACTGCAGAGCATCCTGGACAATACAGCTCACCCCCTCCATGACACACTGGTCAACCTGAGGAGTACTTGCAGCAACAGACTGGTTCCATCAAGATGCAGGACAGAATGCCGCAGAAGATCCTTCTTCCCTGTGGCTATCAAACTGTACAACTCCTCCTCCTTCTGTCATGGGGTAACTGAGACTGGCTCTCCTCCCCCCCCCCCCCCCCCCCCACCAAATCTTTGCACATCCTTAATCCTTTCCACTCATCACTTTAATTTCATGTTTCATGTATTTTGTGTTTTTATGACTGTTGGCAGATCGATTTCTCTCCTGTGACAAAGAAAGTTCTATCGTGTCATATCCTCGAGTGGAATAGCTTTTTTTGCATACAGTTCATTAATTATGTCATCTGTCCAATTCCCTCTGCTGATGTTGCATGACCCACTGGGTTCCTCTACAAGATAGGTACGTGCGACACGGTGGCGCAGCGGTAGAGTTGCTGCCTTAGAGTGAATGCAGCGCCGGAGACTCTGGTTCGATCCTGACTACGGGCGCCGTCTGAATGGAGTTTGTACGTTCTCCCCGTGACCTGCGTGGGTTTTCTCCGAGATCTTCGGTTTCCTCCCACACTCCAAAGACGTACAGGTATGTAGGTTAATTGGCTGGGCAAATGTAAAAATTGTCCCTAGTGGGTGTAGGATAGTGTTAGTGTGCGGGGATCGCTGGGCGTCGCAGACCCAGTGGGCCAAAGGGCCTGTTTCTGCGCTGTATCTCTAAAATCTAAAAATATATATTACTATACATAGGCACAATGGTGATGAGTCCTTAACGCTGCCTCTCTCTTCACACATGCGGTCTGACCTGCTGAGTATCTTCAGCAATTTCTGTTTTTTTAAAACTATTTTACAAACATTCTAGTTGCTGTTAGCCAACATAGTCAGCACGTTGAATTTGGATCTGGTTAGACTGGCCCATTAATTGTCAGCCTATTGTGGCAACTCTGCTCATTGAGTTCAAATATTGAGGGAAATAAAGATTACCAATAGAAACCAGAGTGAATCTGAGGGGACAACATTGCAACGGTTAAAATGCAAGGGACGAAGAGTGTGCATATGTGCAGTTTGTACATTATGTACAGAGTTCTTGGCTGCATAAAAAGCATATTGCTGCTTGAAGATTAATCAAAGAGTGGTTTGCATTTAAGTGTCAATGGATATTTCTATGGTAGAGATTGACAGATTTTTGATTAGTAAGAGTGTCAGGGGTTATGGGGCAAAGGCAGAAGAATAGGGTTGAGAGGGAAAGATAGATCAGCTATGGTTGAATGGCAGAGTAGACTTGATGGGCCGAATGGCCTAATTCTGTTCCTAGAATTTATGAACTTATGTTTTATTGGTTATCTCAGCTATATCTCAGTGTTTCGTGCACAGCGAATTGCATTGAAGAGTACCTGGTGTTATCTAGCCAAACTTGAACAACTTCCTTTGCAGAAAGGAATAACCTACAAACTTCACTAAAGTGTGTGACCACGTAATCTGGCACTTTCCCGCTGGGGTGATTGCAGTGGCTGGGACATGGGCTGAATTGTTTTCCATTTGCTTCATACAAGAAATCTTGGATCCTGCAAAAAAAATATTTCTGTGTTCCCGGATTGTTTAAGGACATTTGCATATTGGCTTTCACAATATTGCACACCTATGCAGCAGGGTTTCTGACTGCATGTTGCTGAACAGATTTTGGTTTAGTATCCATGGCTCACAGTGGGAAGTACACTCTCCTGTGAATCAGATGGCTGTGAGTATTTATGATAATCTGGCAATGTCACTGTCACGATTTTTCTGTTTAGTTGAGAGATACAGCATGGAAACAGGCCCTTCGACCCACCGAGTCCGCGCCAACCAGCAATCTCCGCACATTAACACTATCCTACACATCCATCTGCAGATGGATATTCAATTTCCTGACGGGCAGGCCCCAGGTGGTGAGAATTGGCAGCCACACCTCTTCCTCACTGATCCTCAACACAGGCACACCGCAGGGCTGTGTGCTCAGTCCTCTCCTGTACTCCCTGTTCACGCACGACTGTACTGCTAAGCACAGCTCAAACAGCATCCTAAAGTTTGCTGAAGACACGACCATCTTGGGCCTTATCACAGACAACAATGAGACGGCCTACAGAGAGGAGGTAAAGGCACTAAACAGCTGGTGCCAGGAAAATAACCTCTCTCTCAATGTCAGCAAAACTAAAGGGATGATCATGGACCACAGGAGACAGCAGGGGAGTGGACACTTCCCCATCCACATCGGTGATGCTGAGGTTGAAAGGGTCAGCAGCTTTAAGTTCCTCGGTGTGCACATCACAGGACCTTTCCTGGACACTACACATGGACACAATAACAAAGAAGGCCCACCAGCGGCTCTTTTTCCTGAGTAGACTGAGGAAGTTTGGCATGAACGCCAGCATCCTCACAAACTTCTACAGATGCACCATCGAGAGCCTGCTGACGGGCTGCATTACAGTCTGGTACGGGAACTGTTCTGCCCACAGCCACAAATCACTGCAGAGAGTGGTGAAGACGGCACAGCACATCACTGGCAACTGTCTCCCGGCCATTCAGGACATTCTCTACCGGCGGTGCCTGTGGAAGGCACGCAGCATCATCAAGGACCACAGCCACCCAGCACGCAGGCTGTTCTCCTTGTTACCGTCAGGCAGACGATACAGGAGTGTGGCTGCACGTACCACCAGACTTAAGAACAGTTTCTACCATCAGGCTTCTGAACTCATAAACACATTTCACATCATATATGTTGATTATTTTAATATTGTCTTTTTATCTTAAAAATGTCATTTTAATCTTATTTATCATTGGAATATTACTGCTGAGGTGACCCGTTGTCTTGTCAAATACTTTTCATTGTATCGTTGACCCTGTGCCAAACTACATATGACAAATAAAATTATTATTATTATTATTATTAGGGACAATTTACAATTGTACCAAGCCAATTAACCTACAAATTTGTTGTCTTTGGAGGGTGGGAGGAAACCGGAGAAAACCCAGGCGATTACGGGGAGAATGTACAAACTCTGTACAGACAGCACCCATAGTCAGGATTGAACCCGGGTCTCTGGAGCTGTAAGGCAGCAACTCTACCAACTCTGCTACCATACTGCTCTGAATTTATTCCAGGGTTATTTAATTAGCTGCATCTGAAATCCACAGTGGCTGTGATGAGATTTGATCTCTTCTCTTTGGGTCATTTGGAATATTCTTTCTGCAAATATCAAGGGTCTTAGCTCTCCTGCATATACATTTCCATTTCACTATCTTTTATTCTTCTTTTAAGACATTACTTCAAACCGTCTTCAACTGCATTGTCCTGATACCACTTTGTGCTGTTATGTTTGTGTGCCATTGTATGTTCGTTCTTAGTACTGAACTGATGTACAGCACTTTGGTCAACGTGGGTTGTTTTTAAATGTGCTATACAAATAAAATGGACTTGACTAGACTAAGTAGGAAGGAACTGCAAATGCTGGAGAAGTGTCTCGACCCAAAACGTCACCCATTCCTTCTCTCCAGAGATGCTGCCTGTCCCGCTGAGTTACTCCAGCGTTTTGTGTCACCTCTTTGAGTAGCTTGGCTCGTCGGATGGCATAACCAGGGGGGTAGCTAAAGACGTCGGAAGCAAAGAGCAAGCGCCGGTAGAAGGATGAACCAGGGTAATGCCTCCAGCGCCTTCACGGTTGGCTGCAGGAGGTGCCCCCGAGACACAAGTATGGCTGGATGAGGAGAGGAGAGGGAAGACGCTTCGCGGGATCTGCTACAGTACATCGTGTGTGCGTGCGCACGGGCCGACTGGACTTTGGAAATGGCGCCAAAACATGGCAGCGCCCGCATGCATAATATATGCGAGAGAATATCACTGTGCGTTTGCACATGTGACAAATAACGCACCATTGAACCATTGAATTGGCTTCATTGCAAAGTACTGATTCCCTGTGTCCTTTCAATGCCTTTGTAATTGGAAATCAATTGCATTGTGCCGTCTCTCAGAGGGCACTGCATGTGATCCTCAGATTTGTCACATTGTTCCAGTGTTGGGCTGCTCTTTGCAGTCGTGTCTCTGCATATCTTGGCACACTGCCCTAAGTTTATTCTGAGAATCTCGCATCGCCCAGCCATACAATGATGACTTGATAATAGGGTTTATTTATCCATTTAATCAAATATTTACTCTCCCTATTTGTTTGAGCATAGCTCTATTCTGCACTTGCATAGATTTGCATAACACTTCATCTTTATCTGGTGTTGGATCTGTGCCATGGGCTCGGACCGATTTGCCACTTTATGTAAGTGCTGTGCACCTGAATATGGAACAAATGTGTTGCATTGGCTGTTCTGCTGAAAGGAACTGTACTCCACTGGAAACTCTCAATAGCACCCAAGGAGAGACAGGCACTGCTCGTTTACTCCGCTCCTTAATGCTGCTCTCTTATTCATCAATACACTTGCTCTGCCCTTGGCAGCTGTGGCTTTAGCTTTCAAGGTCGCGATCCTTTGGAATTTCCTAAACAATGGAGCGGTTACCTGGCAGTTCCAGCAACCAGGGTTCGATCCTGCACGTTCTCCCCGTGACCACAAACGACTCCTCCAGGTGCTCCGGCCTCTTCCCACATTCCAAAGGCGGATGGGTCGGTAAGTTAATAAACTACTGCAAATTGCCTTTAGTATGTAGATGAGTGGTATATTCTATGGGGGGTTGTGAGGACAAGGGGAAACAATGAAGGAAATGTGGGGAGAATGAAATGGGATGAGTGTAAGATTAGCGTAAATGTGTGGCTGATGACTGACCCACATTTAGTGGGCTGAAAGGTCTTTTTCCATGCTCCATGACCACTTCATTCCTCTTTTAAGAGGTTTCTTATTGTTTTCTTCATTGACCAAGCTCTCCTAGTATCTGCAGTCCCTTAAGTCTCCATATTTCTGCTCGACTGTGAAATCTCCATAAAATATGCCCCCTTTGAAGACGTTCTGCTCCTTGGAGAGGAAGGGTCTCGACTGGAAAAAATGTTTGCCCATTTCCCTCCACACATGCTGCCTGACCCGCTGAGTTCCTGCAGTAGTTTGGTATTTGCTCAAGATACCAGCATCCACAGTCACTTGTGTCTGCCCTTGTATCTCCTTGCGTGGTTCATTGTTACGTGTTTGATACTTCTCCCACGATCTTCTCTTGCATCGAAGATGCTCAATCTGTGTGGGATTTGAACACACAACCTTCTGTCTCAGAGATGAGCGTCATGGTTGGCAGCTCACTAACGTAAGGGGTGTCCTGAGCAGAAATGAAAATGTTCTCAGCCTTGGAACATAAGTGAAACTGGTTCTTGGTACCCGTTTGAATGTATTAGAGATGGCATCACCTTGACTCAAACCCAACAAGCCACTTCCTGCACCAGCCTTGGAGGAACTCTTTCCCCACACCAATGTGAACATGATTTCCAGAGGCCTGGACTTTGCATCATTTACATCAGAAACTTGTTAAGATTTTCAACCATTAGGAGATGTGCGATTATGATTTCAGTGTGAGCACACATTGCTCAAGGACATTACATATTGATGTTAACCCTGAACTGCTTTAAAATACTTTGCATCCATGGTTCTGCTGTACCGGTTTAGCAGATACAAGGAATTCAAAATGATCTTTTTCCTTTCTGCACAACATTTTGCTGAATTTTCTCCTTCCTTGCTTCAAAGAAAATCCGTGAGATAGAAGGAGGCTATTCCAGGGTGGAAGGGCCCTGTACAACTGCAGTTGGACCCCCTTGCTTCTAAACTCAAATTCTCTCGCAATGAAGGCCAACATGCCATTAGCTTTCTTCACTACCCACTCTACCTGCATGCTTACTTTCAGTGACTGATGTACAAGCACACCCAGGTCTCGTTGCACCTCCCCTTTTCGTAATCTGACACCATTTAGATAATAATCTGCGTTCATGTTCTTGCCACCAAAGTTGATAACCTCATATTTATCCACATTATACTGCATCTGCCATGCATTTTCCCACTCACCCAAGCTAGTCAAGTCACACTGCAGCCTCATAGCATCCTCATCGCAGCCCACACTGCTACCCAGCTTTTTTGTCACCTGCAAACTTGGAGATGTCACATTTAATTCCTTCACCACCACCGAGCCTTGCGGCACCCCACTCGTCACTGCCTGCCTTTCTGAAAAGGACCCGTTAATTCCTGCTCTTTGCTTCCTGTCTGCCAACCAGTTCTCTATCCATGTCAGTATCCTACCCCCAATACCATGTGCTCTAATTTTGCGCACTAACCTCTTGTGTGGGACCTTGTCAAAGGCTTTTTGAAAGTCCAGATACACCACATCCACTGGCACTTCCTTATCCATTCTACTTGTTACATCCTCAAAAAACTTCAGTGATGCGGTGATGAAGCTGTGTTTGATCACCTAGCCTCTCTTCATAAGTTATTAGTTTGTCAGTCCAAACAGTGGAAGAGCAACTTTGCCTTTGTTGACTGTCTTTAGTTTCTGATGCATTGTGCAGGCAGGAAAGGGTTACCGTAAGTTATGTAACTGCAGCAATTGAACATATCGGTGGGAGCAGCCATTTCATCTCTGCCTGTGCCTGCATTTTGCATACAGGCACTTCTATAGGTTGCAGTCCAATTTTGTGAGTTGTATTTTCAGCTTTTAATGACAGTACTCAAGAGTCCTTCTTTGCATGTAGGAGAAACAGCGCATATGATATCTTTACCGGAGTAGTTTATGCAGCAGGACTTTAAACAGCTGGAGGGGAAATGCAAATGGTCTTTCATTCTCTTTACATCTACAGCGTGGGATAATCAAACATAGAGTGCAAGGTAAGAAGATGTGTCTTTACCAATCACGCCTGCTTTGTGTTTGAATGTTGGTTCAGAGTCCATGATACCACTGTGTGATCTTCCTTATTGCCTGTGCCTCTGTTATTCCATGCCTTGCATTTGACTCTTGACAGGGGTGGAATATCCACTGTTGGTCCTTCAGAAAATCTCCCTCAAGGGTCAGCTCCTCCGTGTACAATGGTGGACTTCTTTCCCCCACTGCCACCAATCCCAAGGCTTTTATTAGACTCTCTGACTGGTCACTGCAGCGCAGAATGCGTCAAAATTCTTAGTCATAGAGGGACAGCATGGAAACTGGCCGATCGGCCCATCTAGCACTAACCATCAACCACCCGATTTGCACTAAACTTACATTAACCCTATATTCTATTCTCTCCGTATTCTTTTCAGTTCCCTCAGATTATACCTCTCACCTGTACACTGGGGACAGGTATCTGTGGCAAATTAACCTACATCGAAACATAGAAAATAGGTGCAGGAGTGGGCCATTCGGCACTTCAAGCCAGCACCGCCATTCAATATGATCGTGGCTGATTATCCTAAATCAGTACCCCGTTCCTGCTTTCTCCCCTTATCCCTCAATTCCGTTAGCCCCTAGAGCTATATCTAACTCTCTCTTGAAAATATCCAGTGAATTGGTCTCCACTGTTTTCTGCGGCAGAGAATTCCACAGATTCACAACTCTGGGTGAAAAACGTTGGAATCTTTGGAATGTGGGAGGAAGTTGGTGCAGCTGGGGGAAGCCTACGTGGTTATCGGGAGAACAGGCAGACTCCACACAGACAGTACCCGAGGTCAGGGTTGAACCATGATCGAAGGCAGTGGCCCTACCAGCTGCAGCTCCACAAGGTGCTGCCCTCCAGCACTCAAACCAAGCAAAACCAATGCCGATCTCTTCAGGCTGCAGCTAGACCTTGAACGTGGAATCACCAACTTCCTTTGATGGAATAGATCTAGCAGGGAAGTCGGTGTAATCAGACATTGGAGGACTATCGCAATGTTTAAGAAACATTTAGACAGATGCATGGATAGGCCAGATTTATTTATTGTTTATTGTTCAGTTTATTGTCACGTGTACCGATAATATGATAACGTATTATTCACAAAATGCTGGAGTAACTCAGCAGGTCAGGCAGCATCTCGGGAGAGAAGGAATGGGTGACGTTTCGGGTCGAGACCCTTCTTCAGACTGAAGAAGAAACTGAAAAATCAGTCTGAAGAAGGGTCTCGACCCGAAACGTCACCCATTCCTTCTCTCCCGAGATGCTGCCTGACCTGCTGAGTTACTCCAGCATTTTGTGAATAAATCGATTTGTACCAGCATCTGCAGTTATTTTCTTATATCATATAATGATACATATCTGAAATCATCATCATTGGTCCAAAAACGCTCACCAAATCCACCCAAAACTTCATACTCAATATTGATGGTCTCCCAGTATCCACCTCCCCTCATATCCGGAATCTTGGAATCATCTTTGATCAAACCCTCTCCTTCGACAAACACATCAAACACATCACAAAGACAGCCTTCTTCCACCTCAAAAACATTGCCCGTCTCCGTCCATGCCTCTCCTCCACAGCTGCAGAAACCCTCATCCACGCCTTCATCACCTCCCGTCTGGACTACTGCAACAGCCTCCTCTATGGCGCACCCTCAAAAATCATCAGTAAATTTCAATACATTCAAAACTCCGCTGCCCGTCTACTCACCCACACCCCGATCCGTGACCATATCACCCCCGTCCTTTACAAACTCCACTGGCTCCCCATCCCCCAGAGAATCCAGTACAAAATCCTCCTCATGACCTACAAAGCCCTCCATAACCTGGCCCCATCCTACCTGACCGACCTCCTCCACAGGCACACTCCCACCTGCACCCTCCGCTCTGCTGCTGCCAATCTCCTATCCCCCCACATCCGGACCAAACTCAGATCCTGGGGGGACAGGGCTTTCTCCATCGCTGCTCCCACCCTATGGAACTCACTACCCCAAACCGTCAGAGACCTCCACACTCACCACATTCAAAACATCACTGAAGTCTCACCTATTCAGTACTGCCTTCAACCACTGAAGGTCACCTCACCTTCTGTCTCCTTTCTCTGTTCGTTTACTTATTTATCTATTTATTCACTTCCCTATGTTCTCTAAATCCCTGTAAAGCGTCTTTGAGTATATGAAAAGCGCTATATAAATGTAATGTATTATTATTATTATTATTATATGATAATGTAGCCAGGCAAGGGAACAAAGTAAGAGAAAAGTAAATTCATCCAACATGCTGTTGCAAAATGCAAGTCATTGCATGAAAAAATCTTGACTAAACTTTCACAAGCCAAATGTAAAATAAAATTTTGCAGCAGTGTGAGAAAAGCGCAAAAGCTTAATTATGGCTAATTGTGTTGCTTCCTCCAAGAACTGAATAAGATGGGCTGAATGGCCTCTGTCGGGATTACATTATTAATTACATTATTGATCCTTCTTCCTTGTGGCTATCAAACTTTACAACTCCTCCCCCTTCTGACATGGGGTAGACTGACTCTGACTTCCCTCCCCCTCCCCCCCCCCCCCCCCCCCAATCTTTGCACATCCCCCAAGCCTTTCCACTCGGCACTTTAATTTCATGTTTCATGTATTTTGTGTTTTTACGACTGTTGGCAGATCAATTTCCCTCCTGTGATAAATAAAGTCCGATTGTATCGTGTCGTTCAGCAAAGAGGGAGAATTGTCAGCCATCACGATGACTCTGTGAAGAACTGTCAATGGTCCTGGTACCCTGAACTTTCTCGTCAGACCTGCCAATTTTTCTTTAAGATTTCACCCGATTCCCTTCTTAAAGTAGTTTTTGAATTTGCTTGAACCACCCATTCACGTCAAAACAACTGTGAAATAAAATTGCCACCTAGTGGATTATTTTATTGATCTTCATGGATCCCTGTCCCCTACTCTACCTGCCTGTGGGCACTCGTCCTTTCAATTCTCGTCACTGCCCCACTGTGATAGCTGAATGATCACTCCATTTTTTTTTCTTGTTTCCAGAGCGAAAAATCGTGATGCGTGCTGGAAGACGAGGGGTCACGATGCAAATTAAACTATTACAAGGTAGGTGCTATAACAGGGTGCGATAAACAACAGGTTCCTATTAGTGGGTCAGTTGATATTAACTCCATGATAATACCCTGTGGAGTACAGTATGTTCCAGAGAAGGAGGTGGCATGCCCTCTGCTGTCTGATGTTTATAATGTCATAGACACACGACCCAGGAACAGACTCTTCAGCCCATTGTGTCCGAACTGACCATGAACCGCCCATTTATTCTCTGCAATCCCACCCTCTCCCCTTTCATCCCCACAATCTCCCTATTTTCTCTCCCCCCCTCCCCCCAACCTTGAACCCTGGATGATATTGCACCTATCCTTCCCCTCCCACTCCACCTACATTCTTAAACAATTCGGACCTTGTCAATCCTTTAGTTACGTAATTCTCAGCTCTCTCATCGTTTTGTCTCACACCTTGTGTGTGTTCATCTCTGGCATTTGTCCAATCATCTGCACATCAAATCCCCCCCCTCGCCTGTGTTCACCTGCCATGCTTTGTCCTGCTCCTACACTCTTCTTTCTTCCCACCCCCACAATCAGTCTGAAGAAGGGTCTCGACCCGAAACGTCACCTGTCCACCTTCCCCAGGGATGCTGCTTAACCCGCTGAGTTACTCCAGCATTTTGTATCTTTCCTTGGTAAACCAGCATCTGCAGTTCCTTGTTGGGACATCTTACACTAATGGGCACTATTCCCACTTTACTCTCCCCTCGTTCGCAGATTCTGCCACTCACCGACACACTTGGACCAACCAATTCACCTACCAATCACACTTCAATGGGATATGGGTTTGAACCTGACTTGGGGCGCTTGTCTGTATGGAGTTTATATGTTCTTCCCGTCATCTACTCGGGGTTTTTTCCAGGAAGCTCCGGTTTCTTCCCACACAACAAAGACATAAAGGCTTGGTATAAATGTTAAATTGTGTGTGAGGGATAGCACTGGGCCGAAGGGCCTGTTTCCATGCTGTACCTCTAAACTAAATAAACGAAATCTCCCCATGTCCTGCACATCTGCCAGATATTCTGATGCACATGTGTTTACCCATTCTGGCAATGATACCAAGCACTCGTGCCATCCCGAAGGCCAGCAAAATTCAGTTTCTGCATACACCCCTGTAACTTACAATTAGTTCTGAATGTTTCTACAGCTCCTGCTACATTCTGGTTTGTGTGGTTCCAACTCCCTGGTGCAAGGTGAGTATGACCACGTTAGGTATTTGCCTCACCTAAATCCTGACCCTGCCATTTCTCATCAATATTAGTGACCGATTGTGAGTTGAGGTTTAATGTCCAACCGAATAAAAATTGAGCCCTCTTTGGGATTTGAAGTGCATCTTTTATTGCTTGGGATCTAAGTGGAGAGCCAGTGGGACAAAGTGGGCATCAGTCAGTCCCTGGAAAGCAATACTTTTAATAACCTGACTCAGAGACAGGCCTATTTCATTGCATTGAGAAATCCATCACTCGGAGTGTGAGCTGGGAGTGTACATCAGAAACTGTAAAACTCTCTGCATACAAACATTCAATCCTTTTTCTATACTATACTCAGAAAACTGGCTCCCTAATGGTGTAATTTCTGAAAGGCACCCATATCTTCTTGGGAGAATGGCTAAATCAGGAAAACAGTTCTTTATATTTTCTCCCCTTTAATGATGATTCATCTCCCCTCAAGCGTGGGCAGTATGGTTGCGCGGTGGTAGAGTTGCTGCCTTACAGCGCCAGAATCCTGGGTTCGATCCAGACCATGGGGGTGCTTGTCTGCATGGAGTTTATACATTCTCCCCGTGACCTGTGTGGGTTTTTTCTCCGGGATCTCCGGTTTCTTCCCACACTCCAAAGATGCCCAGGTTTGTAGGTTAATTGGCTTGGTATAAATGTAAATTGTCCCTAGTGTGTACAGGATAGTGTTAGTGTGCGGGGATCGCAGGTCGGCGCGGACTCGGTGGGCTGAAGGGATTGTTTCTGCGCTGTATCTCTAAACTAAACTAAACTAAACATGGATTTAAATAATATTCATTCATTCGTGTACCATGTGCAGGTACACACATGTGTATTTGTGTGTGTATCTCTGTGTTTGTGTGTGCATGCCGCATGTGTACATGTTGCCCTGTATTTTGTAAGTGTGTGCACATCTGTTTCTGTGTTTAACTCCATCTTTCTCCCAATATGTTTTTGAGTTGTAGAGCTATACAGCTGTAACAGGCCCTTCGGCCCATCAAGTTCACGCTGATCATCAGCACCCATTTAAATTACTCTTAAGCTAATCGTTTTTTAAAATTATGTTCTCATTCACATTGACTCTTTCAAGTGTCCATCATTAATTTACATACCAGAAGCATTTTACAGTGGCCAATTAATTTACGTCTTGGGATGTGGAAGGAAATGGGAGCACTGTGGGATGCTCATAGGTCACAGGAAGAATGTACAAGCTTAACAAAGGTCAGGGTTGAACATATCGAAGTTCCAGAATTGTTTATTTACTGGGGTTGTAAAGAAAAACAGACATTAAAATTTTCCCACAGTGGAATTTAGAACCACGTGGATTTGAGGAAAATATTGGAAATGGGTAGACACAAAATGCTGGAGTAACTCAGCGGGTCAGGCAGTATCTCGGGAGAGAAGGAATGGGAATTAGAAATGGGTAATTTAGCTTGAGCTTGAAATTTGGCGATTTGATGCTGTGCAAGCACTTTGGGATGTGAAGGGTGCTACATAAATGGAAGTCTGCCCTTCCTCACAGGTCTGGTTTCACGAATAACAACCTGGCCCTATCACTTCAACCAATTGCTTACCTAAATCGAGGTGATTCGGTTTGACAGCCAATAAATGATCAGCCTGGGACCTGAATCTGAAGAAGGGTCTCGACCCAAAACGTCACCTATTCCTTCTCTCCAGAGATGCTGCCTGACCCACTGAGTGACTCCAGCTTTTTGTGTCTATCTTCAGCCTCTGACCTACCTTTTCCAGAGCTTCCTTCACTCATAGTAACAGAGGTTACTATATCTCACCCATTCTCAACCTTTTCCTAATGGAATAGCAAGATTGTGATCAAATATTTTTGTTACAGTAGTTTTATAGTTTTGGCAGCACAATGGCACAGCTACTGAAACTACAGCCAGTGACCCAAGTTCAATTGTGACCTCATAAGGACATTAGGAATAGGAGTAGAATTAGGCCATTTGGCCCATCAAGTCTACGCCATTCATTCATGGCTGATCTATCTCTCCCTCCTAACCCCATTCTCCTGCTTTCTCCCCGTAACCTCTGACACATGTACTGATCAAGAAGTTATCTATCGCTGCCTTAAAAAATATCCATTGACTTGGCCTCCACTGCCTTCTGTGGCAAAGAATTCCACAGATTCATTACCCTCTGACTAAAGACATTTTTCCTCATCTCCTTCCTAAAAGAACGTCCTTTAATACTGAGGTTATGACCTCTAGTCCTAGACTCTCCCACTTGTGGAAACATCCTCTCCACATCCGCTCCATCCAAGCCTTTCACTATTCTGTGTGCTGTCCATGTGGGGTTTGCACGCTCTCCTTGAGACTGTGTGGGATTTGTCCGGGTACTCCGATTTCCTCCTGCATTCCAAAGAAATGCAAGTTGGAGGGTTAATTGGCCATTAATAATTACCCCTTGGTGTATCTAAATGGTAGAATCTGGGGGAAGTTACTGGAAATATAAAGAGAATAAACTGAGATTAATATCAGGGAATGCTTGATGGTCAGCACAGATTTGATGGGATGAAGGGCCTGTTTCTGTGCTATAGTACTCTCTGCCTCTGTGAGCAGATTTATAAACTGGAAGTCTGAATCAGTAATCTGGAGACGTGAGTTCAAATCCAGTCATAGCATCTGGAGAATCTAAATTCAATTTGTATCTAAATCTGGGATTAAAAGTTAGTATAAGTAATGATGATTCTAAGAGTACTGATTGTTTTAAAAATCCAGAAGGAAATCAATTAAATTTACCCATTGTGAATCGCACGTGATTCCAGACCAGGAATGATGTGGTTATCTGCCCAGCCAGACTCTCAATTCATGGGCAATTAACATTGGGCAATAAATGCCAAATATCCCAGCATGCCTCTCTGCCTCAAATGGCTAAAATGCAACATTGGGCCCCTTGCTTGTGAAGATAAATATCATGTTTGTTTTGTAATGAGGAATTACATTATACCCTGCGTTCACCTCAAATCTGAAGAGTTACAAACATGCACACCCCCACCATAACAGCCCTCTGCTATAAGTAGGTAAATCTTGCACAGAGCTTAGATTGATCTGGAGCTGCCCTGCTCTGATGATATATCTGATCAATAGACAGTAGTCATGAATTGAGGGGCGGACGGAGATGAAAATGATGGGAATATGAGTGTCTGTAATCAATAGGCACATTTTTCTTTTAGCCAAGACAAATGCACTGAACAGAGAGGTTTCAAAGTATTGGTCAAAAAATGTGGGTGCATTGGTTACATAGAACAGTACAGCACAAGGACAGGCCCTTCGGCCCACAATGTCTGTGCCGAACATGATGCCAAGGTTATCTCTTATACAGCTGCAGATAACCAATATCCCTCCATTCCCTGCATACCCATGTGCCTCTCCAAATGTCACTATCATTTCTGCCCCCACCACCACCCCTGACAGCACGTTCCAGTTCTGTGTAAAAGAAGTTGCCCCGTCAATTTTGAGTGGACACCATTCTCCGCCTGCCAATCTCTGCTTGCCTGTCGCCCTCCCTCCCTCCCTCCCTCCCTCCCTCCCTCTCTCTCTCTCCCTCTCTCCCTCTCTCCCTCTCTCTCTCTCTCTCTCTCTCTCTCTCTCCCTCTCTCCCTCTCTCCCTCTCTCCCTCTCTCCCTCTCTCCCTCTCTCCCTCTCTCCCTCCCTCTCTCCCTCCCTCCCTCCCTCCCTCCCTCCCTCCCTCCCTCCCTCCCTCCCTCCCTCCCTCCCTCCCTCCCTCCCTCCCTCCCTCCCTCCCTCCCTCCCCCTCTCTCCCCCTCTCTCCCCCTCTCCCCCTCCACCTCTCTCTCTCTCTTTCTTTCTCTCCCTCTCCCTCACACTGTCTCCTATTATTTTCTCCCCCCTGCTCTACATCTGCTCTCACGTGGCCGGTGGATGTTAAGCAGGATTAAGTCAGATTCAATCACAGCTCATCCTACTGGACACGGTGTAATCAGTCTGGGGAGAGGGGGTGGGGGACATAGTCAGGTTTGTTGCTCTCCATGACATACGTGGCCTCTTCCAGCAGTGGCAGGGCACCAGGAACCGGTCACAGGTTCTATGACGGTACATGATGTAATTCCGGGTACTGACAGATTTAAATGGATCTCCGGGGAGCCTGTTGACATCGGGTTTGGAGATTTGCTCCAACATAGTACTATAACCCAATTTAGTCCGAGTCAAGTGCCAGCAGTTGGCTGCCAATTGCTAACCAGGGCCTTTGAGATTGGAATCTGTATTGGTGTTGGATGGCATTATATTCGACTCAACAAGGGGACCAGCTGCTCCTCGCCTGTGGCCAGCTGTCCAAGTGATTTCTGATTGGGGAGACAGAGAAAAGAATAATCTAAAAGGGAAAGGTAGGTCAACTATGAATGTGTCAGCTTGGGTCACTGTGTAGCACTGAAATGGAAGTACATGTGCTTTAAAACAGAAGTTGCAGATTTCTCACTCGAGCCATTGATTGGGGGTAATCAATTCCCCTTCCAATGCTCTCTCCCACTCACCACTCTGCCCCAACAAGTTATGTGTTGTTAAATCAGTGTTCTGTGTCTCCACTAGGCTCCTGGGTCTGGTATTTTTCCCTCGGTGTGAATTGGGTTAATTTACTAGTTTTGGTACCGGAACAGTAATCCAACAATCAGGAGACTTGAGATCAAATCCCAGCACTGCAGCAAGGGAACTTGAATGCAGTTAATTAAATACGTCTGGAAAATGAATTATCTTATTCCATTGTTTCCCCTTTGGGAAAGATCCCTTGACCCACATCATTTGTGACTGGCTCTTAACTCAATCCGTAGTTTTACATCCTGTGAATGAATTTTAAAATATGTGACTACTGACAGTAAACACGTTACAGGTTCCCAGTGCGAATTGTTGCAGGGAGGTGATGAATTTTGAATAATTCAGTGGAAGGCACAGTAGGGACCAGTTTGAGATATCTCAATCTTGCACTGGCTTTCCATCCAGCTCAGAGAGAAGTCTCTTTAGCAGTTGAGCTAAAGGCAAAAAAAGTACAACATGATCAGATGCTTTTTTCTGTCAGAGATGAAAATGTAACAAGAGCAGTGATTCCCAACCTAGGAATGCCACCCCCACCTCAGGAGTAACTGGAGTGGATTTACTAATGTCGACATAAATTTGTCCAAAATTAAAATTAAATAAAAAGATATTCTGCCCTCCATCCACCTTGGACATAAGGATATAATATAAGAAAATAACTGCAGATGCTGGTACAAATCGAAGGTATTTATTCACAAAATGCTGGAGTAACTCAGCAGGTCAGGCAGTATCTCGGGAGAGAAGGAATGGGTGACGTTTCGGGTCGAGACCCTTCTTCAGACTGAAGGACATAAGGATGTTGTGGCGGTGCCCGGGAATTAGGCCACTCCCTGGGTCATCCCCCTCGGCATGGGTTGGACAGGGCTGGGGAGGGGTCAGAGCTACAGGGTTTGCCTGAAGGAGCTTGGGTTAACTCGTGCTGGAAACTGAAGAGAGTGGATGTTCTGATGCTACATTAAAATTACTGTTAATACTCACCTGGCGTCTTGCCTGATTCCTGCTGCGTCCAGACCCACTACAATGTAACAGGACATTGGAATCCCCTGGAAACCCCAACGCTTTAAATGGAGTAGCCCATGATATCATCAGCACAGTCACTGCTGTAAGAAACATGGCAGCCAGGGAACAAAACAAGTAGTGCAAGAAAATAACTGCAGATGCCGGTACAAATCGAAGGTATTTATTCACAGAATGCCGGAGTAACTCAGCAGGTCAGGCAGCATCTCAGGAGAGAAGGAATGGGTGACGTTTCGGGTCGAGACCCTTCTTCAGACTGAACAAAACAGAGAGAACAAAACAAAGTGAACATTTAGATTTGAGCAGGGTTTCCTGAAATGGAGTATTTATCAATATATCGTGATGGAAAATCTTAAAGTTTATCTTTTCCTTGTGCTTAATAACACTGACTTGTGAGGTATGCACTTTACCACTGTATCCTTTGCATGGAATTATTGGAAAAGGTGGAAATATGTCCTTTGTCAAATGCACTAAACTCACACTGTGATGATGGCTGTGTGTTGCGTGCCACAAGAAATTTGATTTTCGGAAACGAGAACAATGGTCATGCACTCCCTCGCCAAAGATGTAGTCGATGTAGCCATGAGCAATCCTGCAGCCCAGCGTGCCTTCACCCAGCCTTGTGATTCTTTCTCATTGCACTGCTAGTTGTTATCTTGGTGTGTGGGATGTCACTCGCTATCATTTAGATTGGGTGATGGAGAAGCAGTGGGGAATTGCCACTGAAGCCCACAGTAAATGCAGAGAAAACAATACCTTATCCTGAGTGCAATTGTTAAGCAATTGTTGGCTAAAATTATGGATGGAGCAATCTCACGCTGTGTCAATTCAGATCTGTGTAAAAGTTTTCTTGTATAAGCTTGTGTGCATCTGTGTGTTTGAATTTATATCACGCATCTGTGTAAATCATATTTACATGTAGTTTTGTGTTTGCATGTCTGTATACCATTTTGCGTTTAAATGTTTGTATTTACTTAGTAATTTACTTTTATTTGTCTTTAATTAATTATTATTATTATTATGTACAGGTGTACATATGTGTATACTATACATATGCGCATATGTCACATCATATGTACCTCTGTATCATACTGTACGCACAACAGCATCTGCACATCATGGTAAAATGTGGGTCTCTGTCTATCATTTTAATTTGCCTGAGTGATGTGTGTGTAAGAAGGAACTGCAGATGCTGGTTTACACTGAAGATAGACACAAAAATGCTGGAGTAACTCAGCGGGTCAGGCAGCATCTGTGGAGAAAAGGAATAGGTGATGTTTCGGGTCGAAACCCTTCACCAGAATCTTGTGTATATGTGCATGTGTGCTCATTGAGCTTCTCACACTGCTGGGCTTAGCGGGAATAATCATATCTTCTTACAAGGGTCTAAAATGCTATGTCTGAATAGGTCTCTGTTCATTCTCAACTCTTCATACCATCTATTTCTTATGACCCGCAAAGGTTTAGACTGTAACATTGATTACAACTCCATTTAACACGTTGATAATGTCCATCAGTAATGTGTACCTTGGAACTTCCAGGTTGGAGAGCTGATGTTTCTCAAGGTGGGAAGGTGATCGTGTTCTGGCCGCACCTGTTGCCTGCCCTTCGCTTGTGATAGGATTGGATTTACATTGAATGGCACAGAATACGAAAGTCATGTCTTTCTACATGGAGCTGAGGACTGGTCACTCCAGGAATTGTGTCCAAATGCCTTCAGAATCTCTGGGACGGGGCTACCTGAACACAGCTCAGTATGAAGCCCCCAACCGATCACCATGCCAATCCTCTGCCAAATCACTGACCCCCCGGTCCCACATGCAGAGACGCAACCTGCTGCCTGAAGCCAGAGTCGACTTCTTGGGCTTGCCTGGCCGAGAGAAGGGCGGGTCCTCACTTGTCCGCACACGATCGGAGACCAACCCCTTTCAGGAAATGATCCCCAGCAGCCCAGGGAGGTCCACTGCTCCTACCTCCCCGGTGGGCACCAGGACTCGCTCCTTCTGCCCCGCTACCTTGGAGAATACAGTAAGAAAGGCGAACTTCAACACTGGAGGTAAAAGCTCGGTTGTTACTTTTAGCTACATCGAAAAGGCCAAGGTGAAGACCATCGTTAATCCGTTCGGCAAACCAGTGGTTTGTCAAGAGGCAAAACGTCTTTCCACAGCGCAATTTTCATCAGCTGGATATAGAAGCCCACAAACTGGGCACAAAACATTGTTGAGTTTTGTATCAAAACTGCCTCAGATGGGAAGTCTAGACATGGTGATGGTGGGAGCCTCTAGCAGGCCATCAGATGAAATGGTTGCCGGCCAATGCCTAGTTGGCAGTGTTAGTACAAAGTGTCCTGATGCTCAAGATTCCCACACTGGCCTCCAAAATGGGAACAAGATAGACCACTTGTTCACATCAGAACCGTCACAGACCAGTAGTCAGGACCTGGGAACAAATCCAACGACGACATCCACTATCAATGAAACATCCAACAATAATACCGACATATCTAATCACAGCTCAGAGCCATCAATTGGAATGGAGAGTCCAAACAGCCCTGGCTTCAAACAGGTACTTTCCAGAATGATATGCACTTGATTAAGTCTTGACAATTAGATTACAAATGTTCAGTTGGACTATTAGATTCTCATGGGTTGCGATCGTGGATTATTTGGTTGTGGGAAGAATGGATAAGCAGACATGGTTCCTTCTGGAGAGATACAAAATGCTGGAGTAACTCAGCGAGACCGGCAGCATCTCTGGAGAGAAGGAATGGGTGATGTGTCGGGTCGACCTGAAACGTCACCCATTCCTTCTCTCCATTGATGTTGCCTGTCCCGCTGAGTTACTCCAGCATTTTGTATCTATCTTTGGTTGAAACCAGCATCTGCAGTTCCTTCCTCCACATGGTTCCTTCTAGGTTGCACTGGCTGTGTATTTACTCTATATTCCATACAGAATTTCCAGAGTTATTACCTTGCACTTCAAATAATGGGTAAAACTGGTATTGCCATCATGGTCAAATTAGAGTGTAAATTAGTTTAATCAGGGGTGAGGGAGTACAGTGCTGTGGGTAGTGATAAAGAGCTCTGGCTAGGGATTTGATAGAAGGGCCCCGCACACTGCCTGAGGGGCTTTACCCTCTTTGGTCCCCACCACAAACTCTGCCCTCGCCATCAATCCCATCACCCTCCCACAGAGTCATTCACATTGTTCACAAACCTACCTTCCATGTTGCCTGTTAGTCTCCATAACAGAGTTTCTTAGTTTAGTTTACAGATACAGCAAGGAAACAGGCCCTTCGGCCCACCGAGTCCGCACCGACCAGCGATCCCTGCACATTGACACCATCCTACACACACTAGGGACAATTTTACAATTTTACCAAGCCAATTAACCTACAAACCTGTACGTCTTTGGAATGTCAAGTCAAGTCAAGTCAAGTCAATTTTATTTGTATAGCACATTTAAAAACAACCCACGTTGACCAAAGTGCTGTACATTTGATTAGGTTCCAATAGAAAAAAAAAAAAAAAATGAAAACATACAGTAGCACGCAAACAGTTCACAGCGCCTCCTCAATGAGCCTCAAACGCTAGGGAGTAGAAATATGTTTTGAGCCTGGACTTAAAGGAGTCGATGGAGGGGGCAGTTCTGATCGGGAGAGGGATGCTGTTCCACAGTCTAGGAGCTGCAACCGCAAAAGCGCGGTCACCCCTGAGTTTAAGCCTAGACCGTGGGATAGTGAATAGCCCCAAGTCGGCCGATCTGAGGGACCTGGAGTTAGAGAGGGGGGTTAGAAGATTTTTGATGTAGGGGGGGGAGTGTCCATTTATGGCTTTATACGTGAATAGGAGGAGCTTGAAGTTGATTCTGTACCGTACAGGGAGCCAGTGGAGAGAGGCCAGAATCGGGGTGATGTGGTCCCTTTTACGGGTACCCGTCAGGAGTCTCGCTGCGGCGTTTTGGACCAGTTGCAGGCGGGACAGGGAAGATTGGCTGATCCCAGTGTATAGGGAGTTGCAGTAGTCTAGGCGGGAGGAAATGAAAGCGTGATTGATTTTTTCTGTGTCGTCGAATTTGAGGAAAGGTTTGATTTTAGCTATGGTTCGAAGTTGGAAGAAGCTGGCTTTTACCACAGCGTTGACTTGCTTATCAAATTTTAATGCAGAGTCAAATATCATGCCGAGGTTTTTGACATGCGGTTTGACTAGGCAGGATAGGCTTCCAAGACTGCCTGTTATCAATTTGATGGAGTCGGGGGGGCCGAATAGGATGACCTCAGACTTGCTCTCATTTAATTGGAGGAAGTTCTGTGCCATCCAACATTTTATGTCCTCAAGGCAGTGTGAGAGGCTGTTTAAATTTGACTGGTTGTTGGGTTTCAGGGGGAGGTAAAGCTGAGTGTCATCGGCATAGCAGTGGAAAGAAATGCCGTGCCTTTGAATGATTTGGCCAAGGGGGAGCATGTATAGAGAAAAGAGAATGGGGCCTAGGATTGAGCCTTGTGGAACTCCGCAGGAGAGGCTAGCTGGAGCAGAGGAATAACTGCCTATGTTGATGGCGAAACTCCTATCTTTGAGGTACGAAGCGAACCAGCTCAGGGCAGTGCCATCAATGCCAACCGCGTACCGGAGACGGTCAATAAGGATGGTGTGGTCCACTGTATCGAATGCTGCGCTGAGGTCGAGAAGGAGCAGGATTGCACAGTCGCCGGTGTCGATGGCGAGAAGCAGGTCGTTGTGTACCTTCAACAAGGCAGACTCTGTGCTGTGGTGGGCTCTGAAACCTGACTGGAAACTTTCCAGGATGGTGTTTTGGTGCAGGTAGGGCACTAATTGGTTAAGGATTGCCTTTTCAAGGACTTTTGACAGGAATGGCAGTTTGGAAATGGGTCTGTAGTTGCTAGGCAAGGTGGGGTCTAGGTTAGGTTTTTTCAGTAGGGGCTGGACCACCGCGTGCTTGAAACTGGTTGGAACAGTGCCAGTGGCCAGAGAACTGTTGATAATAGAGAGGATGCTGGGACCAGCTATTGCAATGACATCCTTCAGAAGGGCAGTGGGGGCAGGATCAAGGGGGCAGGTTGCAGGTTTCATAGCGGAGATAAGCTTTGCAAGGGAGGATAGAGTGATGGGTTGGAAGCAGTCCAATTTAGATGAACAGACTAGTGAGACAGCTAGGTCACGGGTGGGAGGGGAAATGTTCATTCTAATATTCTCAACTTTGTTGGTGAAAAATTTAGCGAATTCTTCGCACTTAGCACAATGTGGGAGGAAACCGGAGAAAACCCACGCAGATCATGGGGAGAACGTACAAACTCCATACAGACAGCACCAGTAGTCAGTATCTAACCCGGGTCTCCGGTGCTATAAGGCAGCAATTCTACCGCTGCGCTACCATGCCGCCCTAGATCGCCAACCAAGCTTGGTTCTGGCCATTTGCCACTGCTGCCCTTGCCCATTGCCGATCACTTCAGATTGGCAACCAGTGCAGTCTCCTCACCATCAGCCTTTCTCTCCATTTTATTGGAATTTCAGCGAAGGGACTAATTAACCACTGAAGAGTGGGTAAGAAATGATCGAAAAGCTTCAAAGTCATAGTGCACAGAAGCAGACCCTTTGACCTGTTGAGTCTGTGCTGACCATCAAGCAGCCATTTATATTAATCCCTTTAATTCTCTCCATATATTCATTAACTACCCACAGATGTTAGACCTGCCCAGGAGAGTATGACATGGAGCCTGATGTCACAGTCTGCAGACCCAGCATTCATGTACCTGGAGAGAGACACAAAGTGTGGGAGTATCTCAGCAGGTCAGGCAGCATCTCTGGAGAAAAAGGACGGCTGACGTTTTGGGCCGGGACCCTTCTACAGTCTCCTGAAGTCTTAAGAAAGTTCCCAACACAAAGTGTCACCCATCCTGTTCTTCCAGGATGACCCGTTGAGTTACTCCAGCACTTTCTGTCTGCCTTCAGTATAAACCAGCATCTGCAGTTCCTTTCTACACTTCATTCACCTGGATGTGGAGCAGATTAGGCGAGTATCTTGGAATCGATCCAGGTTGTTTGTGGTAATTGGGGTCCCAAGCGTTAAGTGTGCCTATTGACTGGCACATGTCCAGCTCATTTAGTTGGCTGTTACTGAGACTATTAAAGACAGCTGAGTATCCAGCAGTGAATTGCTCTTTGTTGTACGTGCGTGCAGAATGGCAGGAGAGTGTAAACAGGGCCGGCAGAAGTCGCCCACAATGATCCAGATGGTGGGAGATAAAGAGTGCAGTGTTTATGCTCCACGCGTCACCCCTCTCACACTGCCACATCTAACAATCCTTACATTCTATTCCATTATGAGGAAGGCCTGTTTTACAATTCAAACCACTTCAGAGACCCACTTATGCCGCCATTATTTTGGCTCAGTTTTTCTTTTTGTCTTTGTTTTTTGTAAGTACAGTCTGGTTTGCTCGTCACGTCTCACAGCCTTGCCATTAGCAACACGATACACGAACCCTGAACGCAGCATTATCTGAACTCCCATAGTAGATCATCCAGTCTCAGCCTATTGGAGATACTCCCTTTATTCCTTGCAATTTCCTCCCCCACCTTTTCCCCTACCTAAAACCCTCTATCCTTGATGTAATGATGAGCCCCAGACCTGAAACATTAACTTTCCACAAATTCTGTTTGACCTGCCAAGTATTTCCAGCTTTTTCTCTTGTTATCTCAGATTTCATCTGCGGTGTGACTGACTTTCCTTCGATGTAATTCAAGATCGCTTTCTCAGACTAAATTCCATGAGTGCAGCCTGTTAGCCATCTGGGAATTACAGACAGCACTTTCTGGATTTCTATCTTAATTCCCAAGCAGTGGGAGACTTTAGGTTGATGGAGTAACCCTTTTTGGTGGAGAAACCCTGGCAAATGCCAAGTGTTCTGCCAACATTGCAGTTGTATTTGTACAATTCGCTGGTTCCTTCTTCGTATTGTGTTTCTCTAACTGGGTAACCATGACATACATCAGTCAAAATGTACCCACCCTTGTGTCTCCATCTCTTTTTAATCATATCCGTTCATCCTTGAAGCGTGACTTGAACAATGCTTGTCAAACTAGACAATAGACAATAGGTGCAGCAGTAGGCCATTCGGCCCTTCGAGCCAGCACCACCATTCAATGTGATCATGGGTGATCATTCTCAATCAGTTCCTGCTGTCTCCCCATACCCCCTGACTCCACTATCCTTAAGAGCTCTATCTAGCTCTCTCTTGAATGCATTCAGAGACTTGGCCTCTACTGCCTTCTAAGGCAGTGAAATCCACAGATTTACAACTCTCTGACTGAAAAAGTTTTTCCTCATCTCCATTCTAAATGGCCTACCCGTTATTCTTAAACTGTGGCCCCTGGTTCTGGACTCCCCCAACATTGGGAACATGTTTCCTGCCACTAACTTTTCCAACCCCTTAATAATCTTATGTTTCGATAAGATCCCCTCTCATCCTTCTAAATTCCCTTCTAAACTAATCACAAGGTGTGCCGAACAAACAATAGGACAGTAAGAAATGTAGTTAAGAGTTTATTTTCTCTAAGGTCTTGGCATCCCTCTCTCTTGAAGGCACTGAAAATGGTCCCCAATTCCCTTGATTCCTTTAATATCTGTAATTGAAACAAATTAAAGAACTGCTTACAGCACCAGGACATTTCTCTTACTGTGGCATCCTCCACAGAGGTGGACAGATGTCTGACCAGTTCCATGCCGTACGATGTGGCACCTCTACATCAGGTGGTTACATGAAGCAATTCTTAAAGTGGTACCGATCGATTTGACATAAGCCACATGTCTTTAAAGATTAAAAACAAGCAAAAAAAATCATACCCAGAATAATTGTCTAATTGCTTCACTGAAAATATGACACAGCTTTACAAACTGTTGAGTTGAACCAGAAGTTATTTTTAGTGTTTACCTCAGACACTGGGCGATAACCAGGCAATGCCAATAGTCTATTTGTAGATTCTCCTGGACTGACCTCTTACGCAGACTAGCACTCTCTTTGTTTACTGGCCTAGACACAAGGCATTAGCTAAACACAACACGGTAAAACTCTGATAATCCGCAATCCAATTTAAAAAAAATCTGCCACATTCCACAGGTTGAAACTTTCTGAGGGACTGTTACCCCAAATCCTTTGAAACTTACCAGGTTTACTGGAAAAATTGGTAGTCTACAGTTTAACTGCTGGAAAAAAAATGAATTAAGAGTGGATTGGAGTATTAATAGAAATAATATCCAAGAGTTCATTAAATCTTTCAGTCGAGAGCCACCAAAGTTGTGAGCTTGGAGGCCCAAGGAACAGCAGAACCCTGAATCTTGAGCAGAAGAAAAAACCCAAAACAAGTTGCCGGAGGAACTCAACGGGTCATGCAACATAAGATTTTTAAGATTATTAAGGGGTTGGACACATTAGAGGCAGGAAACATGTTCCCAATGTTGGGGAGGTCCAGAACCAGGGACCACAGTTTGAGAATAAGGGGTAGGCCATTTAGAACAGAGATGAGGAAAAACTTTTTCAGTCAGAGAGTTGTGAATCTGTGGAATTCTCTGCCTCAGAGGGCAGTGGAAGCCAATTCTCTGAATACATTCAAGAGAGAGCTAGATAGAGCTCTTAAGGATAGTGGAGTCAGGGAGTATGGGGAGAAAGCGGGAACGGGGTACTGATTGAGAATGATCAGCCATGATCACATTGAATGGCGGTGCTGGCTCGAAGGGCCGAATGGCGTACTCCTGCACCTATTGTCTATTGTCTATTGTCTAACAACAGTGGACAGAATGGACAGATGATGTTTCGGGCCAGGACCCCCCCTTCTTTAGATAGTAGTAGGGGGAAGAAAGCTGGAGAAAAGAAGTGGGGGCAGGACAAAACCTGGCAAGTGACAGGTTGATACAGGTAAAGGAGGTTTTAGGAGGTTAGAGGAGTCACTGCGACTTGTCACATGTGACAATAAAGTATTCATAAAGTATTCATTTGTTGGCCGATGGATGGTGTTGGACTATTGCAGCTTTGCAGTGTTTATTCATCTCAATCAAACCTTCAATTGAATCGCAAGCCCAATACAAACAATGTTTCAAGACATAAAAGACTGCAGATGCTGAAGCACAAACTGCTGGAGGAACTCCGTGAGTCAGGGGCATCTGTGGAGGGAAATTGACAGATGGCATTTCTGAAAAAGGGCCCTGACCTAAAATGACATCTGTCCATTATCCTCTGAAGAAGGGCGTCGACGCAAAATGTCATCCATTCCTTCTTTCCAGAGATGCTGCCGGTCCCGTTGAGTTATTCCAGCATTTTGTGTTTATCTTCGGTGTAAACCAGCATCTGCAGTTTCATCCTACACATCCTGTCCTTCAACATGGCGGTGCTGGCTCGAAGGGCTGAATGGCCTACTCCTGCACCTATTGTCTATTGTCTATTGTCTATTGTAACACGAATGCTTGGTATGAAGTTTCTGGTGCTTGACTTGTACCTGTAACCCCATCACCAAAGGAAAGGAGTGCTGCCCATGGAGTCACAGCTAACACTTGGGATACGAGTGATTTATGATGTGGGTTTCCAGCTATGGGGTGATGATTGTGGAAAAGATGAGGAATTTGCACTCTGTAATGGCAAGCCCCCTGCCTCAATCAGTATCTCATCAATCCCCATTTCAATTAACTCCTCTAATTCTGCTCCCTTTTATCATTCCCTCAATGATTCCAGCTGTCAATGCTGTAAGTTCTGAAATTTCCAATGCTACTCCACCTCCCTATCTTCCTTTAATACCCACCTTTAGTTCAGTTTATTGTCTCGTGTACTGGGGTACGGTGAAAAGCTTTTTGTTGCGGGCTATTGAATCAACGAAAAGGCAATTCATGATTACAATCGAGCCATCCAACAATGTAAAGATACAAGATAAAGGGAATAACGTTTAATGTAAAGTCTAGTAAGGTCCGATTTAAAGATAGTCCAAGGGTGTCCAATATGGTAGATTGTAGTTCAGGGCCGCTCTTTAGTTGTTGGTAGGATGATTTAGTTGCCTGATAACAGATGGAAAGAAGCTGTCCCTGAATCTGGAGGTGTGTGTTTTCGCACTTCTGTGCCTTTGCCTGTACAGATAGATACCCACCACTCCACATATTGGACATTGAGTCTTACTGAACAATGAACCCATTTTGTTTTTAAGGCCTACTCTTGTACATGGGCCAGGGAACACTCCGAGCGGGCTCAGAAGATTGCAAAAGCCAGACGAGAATTCTTCTATGGAACCTCAGAATCACAGACCCCAGAAGATAAAGGTAAATGTCAAATCCATCTTGGACATGTTGAAAAGATGCCACTAGCCATTGGCAGTCACATTGATGCTGTTATGGGTAGATTTGTGTAAACTGCTTTCATATTTCTTCAGGACATAAAATGAGGCCATTCAGTCCATCGAGTCTGTACCGGCTCACAGAGTATTGCCATTCCATGGCTAATTCCCCCCTGCCATCCACTCTCCGTACATTCCTAACAACTCCATGTTCTGCAACCCATCTAAACACATGGAGCAATTTAGAGTGACCTATTAAACTATGTGAGTGTGGGATGTAGGAGGAAATTGGAGAACCCACGTCATCACAGAGGGAACGTGCAAACTACACACTGAATGTATCATAGGTCCGGATTTAACCCAGGTCACTGGAGCTGTGAGGCAGCAGCTCTAATGGCTGTACGACAACCACCCAGTGTTAAGAATGTGTCGATGAAATTGGCATTTGATAGCTTGAATTGACTGATAAACTGTGATCTTCAAATGCAAATTCCGGTGTCTTTGTCGTTTTCTAAAATTGCTCAACAAGATGAAGGAAAGTCTGAGCAATGAGAAAGATTCCCAATGGGTTTCTTAAACAGGTGTGTTTTGTAGAAGCTCCGCTATATTCCAATGACATGCAGCATGATAGTGCGTGAAAGTGACAGAATTGTAGAGAGATGAGAAATTGGGGGTAATAAAACATGAGATGTGTGTAAATGGGTGAATGATGATAGGTGCAAACTCAGTGGGCCAAAGATCCAGTGTCTTTGGTTCTTTGCACAATTGAGTCCCATAATCCTTTGATATATTATAGTTCAGTTCTTATTCTAAATGGTATTTGGTGCTGACAGAGCTAAGAATAAGGGGTAGGCCATTTAGAACGGAGATGAGGACGATTTTTTTCAGTCAGAGAGTGGTGAAGGTGTGGAATTCTCTGCCTCAGAAGGCAGTGGAGGCCAGTTCGTTGGATGCTTTCAAGAGAGAGCTGGATAGAGCTCTTAAGGATAGCGGAGTGAGGGGGTATGGGGAGAAGGCAGGAACGGGGTACTGATTGAGAGTGATCAGCCATGATCGCATTGAATGGCGGTGCTGGCTCGAAGGGCTGAATGGCCTACACCTGCACCTATTGTCTATTGTCTATTGTCTATTGAAGCAAATAACTGCAAGTAAAATGGAGACTTGAGAAACCACATGCTGGAATCTTGCGCAAACCACAAAATGCTGGCGGAACTCAGTGGTTCAGGTAGCATCGGTGGCAGGAATGGACAGGCAACGTTTCGGGTCTGAAGAAGGATCCTAACCTAAAACATTGGCTGCCCATTCTCTCTCCAGATGCTGCCTGACCTGCTGAGTTCCCTCAGCATTTGGTGTAAATGTAATCAATATTTCTTGTTATGATAAACTCAAATAGGTCCACTCCTTTCTCTTAAAAACAAAAGCTAGTTGCCACATTGTGTTCAAACATAGCTGTTCAAAGCAGGGGCATATCTACGGAAAATAGCACCTATGGAAAGCACTGAAATTATATTGTCTATAAACCGAATGCATAGTTATCATGAGCACCAAAGATACATAAAAGGTGTACGGCACTTATTGTTCCTTTAGTGCAAGGAAATACTGCAATCTAATATTCACTTGTTTGGGGATGCAAAAGAAAAATCGATTAAATGTGCCGTTTGTGCTCGGCTGTATTAGATGAGGAGTTGGAATGGGGACACGGATTCGTAGACTGATTTGGTGCAAGTGGTATTCACTTATTTAAATACAACTGCTCGCGATATTTATTAGGATACATCATTCCCCTCTTTCCCCTCAATACTTCGCAAACTACTTTCCATTACACTTACGCCGTTACACGTTAGAAAACAAACGTCCTCGGCGCGGATGGCATGTCTGATTTTAACACAGAAAACATAGAAAACATAGAAAATAGGTGCATGCGGAGGCCATTCGTCCCTTCGAGCCAGCACCGCCATTCATTGTGATCATGACTGATCATCCACAATCAGGAACCTGTGCCCAATTTCTCCCCATATCCCTTGATTCCACTAGCCCCCAGAGCTCTATCTAACTCTCTCTTTAATTCATCCAGTGATTTGGCCTCCACTGCCCTCTGTGGCAGAGAATTCCACAAATTCACAACTCTCTGGGTGAAAAAGTTGCTTCTCACCTCAGTTTTAAATGGCCTCCCCTTTATTCTAAGACTGTGGCCCCTGGTTCTGGATTCCCCCAACATTTGGAACATTTTTCCTGCATCTAGCTTGTCCAGTCCTTTTATAATTTTATATGTCTCTATAAGATCCCCTCTCATAAACTCCAGTGAATACAAGCCTAGTCTTTTCAATCTTTCCTCATATGACAGTCCCACCATCCCAGGGATCAATCTCGTGAACCTATGCTGCACTGCCTCAATTACAAGGATGTCCTTCTTCAAATTAGGAGACCAAAACTGTACACAATACTCCAGATGCGGTCTTACAACTGCAGAACAACTGCAGAAGAACCTCTTTACTCCTATACTGAAATTCTCTCGTTATGAAGGCCAACATGCTATTAGCTTTCTTCACTGACTGCTGTACCTGCATGCCAACTTTCAGTGATGTGTACAAGGACACTCAGGTCTCGCTGCACTTCCACCTTACCTAACCTGACACCATTGAGATAATAATCTGTCTCCTTGTTTTTGCCGCCAAAGTGGATAACCTAATAGAAACTGCTCTGTGGCGCCCCCTTCAAGTGGCGCCCAGGACACGTGCCATACCTGCCATACCCTAGGTACGTCACTGGTTCAAAGTGTTTTCAGTTCCAATGCATAGAAGTGGACTTAGTTGTGTTATTCATATCCCTTGAATGGGGGTTGAGGAGTTGGTGCTTAACACTCTGTTTTCTCCTTACAGCTGAATCGGAGGTCCAGAAGACATTAGCAAATCCACACGCCGTTGACAATAATGAAACAGTGTGGAATGAGGTATCCACCAATGGAGCATCTGGGGTTTGGAAGCCTGTCAATCGCGACCTGAGGGAGAAGGCCAATGATCCAAAGGTCTCTCCTTTGCCAAATGGGAATTCCACAAGTTGCAAACCAGGAGATGCATCCAGAACGACCAAGTTCTCAGAGACAGACCTGGACGCAGTGCTGGTCAGACGCTACCAGGAAACCAATCTAGATGAAGTCATGGCTGAAGACAACATGGACAGTCCAGAGAAGTGTCAGAGTCCGCAACACCCAGTTGGATGTGACATCCAAGTGGACTCTCATTCCATTTCTCCCAGGTTGTCTATGCCTGATGGGAACCCTGGGAGTGGAGAAGAGAGTGGAGAGGAAGAGTCCAAAGCCGCAGACGATGATGTATTCTACGAGACCTCTTCTGCTGCTGCTGACAGGTAATGTGTATCCAATGGGGCAAGTGTCAGAGATGGTTCCCCACCATAAAGGTCAAACTACTGCAAAGACGAATAACCAACCTTCAAATCCTACTGTGGAGGAAGGAACTGCAGATGCTGGTTTAAACCAAAGATAGACGTAAAATGTTGGAGTAAATCAGCGGGTCAGATAGCATCTCTGAAGAGATACCCCTTGACTCTCAGTCTGAAGAAGGGTCTCGACCAGAAATGTAATCTATTCCTTTTCTCCAGAGATGCTGTCTGACCCGCTGAGTTACTCCAGCTTTTTGTGTCTGTCTTCAAATTCTACTCACTGAGATACTTGAGAGGCAATCAAATCCTATGTGGTGTTACCTCCTCATGCATCCGGATGCAAATCCAGCTCAGTTGACAAATCTATTGTTGAAAGAACTAAATATGGTTGATCATTAATGGGTCCAAGCTGAAATCTTTGAGTGAATTATGGGGTGACTATGCTTGGGACAGCTGGACCTTGCCTTAGTCAGGATTATCCTGATGTCAGAGAGAAATGTTCAATGACGATCTATAACAGTGAACTAGTGGGGGTGATAGACAATAGACAACAGGTGCAGGAGTAGGTCATTCAGCCCTTCGAGCCAGCACCACCATTCAATGTGATCATGGCTGATCATTCTTAATCAGTACCCCATTCCCGCCTTCTCCCCATACCCCCTGACTCTGCTATCCTTAAGAGCTCAATCTAGCTCTCTCTTGAAAGCATTCAGAGAATTGGCCTCCACTGCCTTTGAGGCAGAGAATTCCACAGATTTACAACTCTCTGACTGAAAAAGTTTTTCCTCATTTCCATTCTAAATGGCCTACCCCTCATTCGTAAACTGTGGCCCCTGGTTCTGGACTCCCCCAACAGGGGGAAGTCTTTTAGGACCGAGATGAGAAAGTTTTTTTTCACACAGAGAGTGATGAATCTGTGGAATTCTCTGCCACAGAAGGTAGTTGAGGCCAGTTCATTGGCTATATTTAAGAGGGAGTTAGATGTGGCCCTTGTGGCTAAAGGGATCAGGGGGTATGGAGAGAAGGTAGGTACGGATACTGAGTTGGATGATCAGCCATGATCATATTGAATGGCGGTGCAGGCTCGAAGGGCCGAATGGCCTACTCCTGCACCTATTTTCTATGTTTCCTGCCTCTAACGTGTCGAACCCATAGAAACATAGAAACATAGAAAATAGGTGCAGGAGGAGGCCATTCGGTCCTTCCAGCCAGCACCGCCATTCATTGTGATCATGGCTGTGACCCCTTAATAATCTTATATGTTTCAATAAGATCCCCTCTCAATAAGGTCTCCTCTGTGATCAAACAGTGCTGCTGGATATAAATAGACCTCTCCATCTTCAGGTTACCTGCTCTTGTTTTCCGTCAGTATCAGAATGACCATTTCTCCAGTCATCTACTGGTTATTTTAGCTCAGTTCCCCGCCCATTGATATGGTCTGGCATGGTGTCAGCAACATAAGACAGACAAATGATCGTAATCTGCCTCTGGGCTCATCCTATCAGAGATTTTCCTTTGGCCACATCCCTCCAGCTCCTTTATCTGCAATTTAAAACTAATTTGTTTTTGTCTACTCCAGTTATAATAAAAGGGGTCGGACCTGAATGGTTAACTCTGCTTCTCCCTCTGCAGAACCTGCCTGATCTATTGTGTCAGAAAATACTGCAGATGCTAGTTCAAATTGAAGGTAGAAAATTCCTCCCGGTGGCTCAGCACTTCAACTCCCCCTCCCACTCCCAGTCTGACCTTTCTGTCATGGGCCTCCTCTGTTGTCATAGTGAGGCCCACTGCAAATTGAAGTAACAGCATCTCATATTTCGCTTGGGCAGTTTACACCCCAGCGGTATGAACATTGACTTCTCCAACTTCAGATAGTTCCTCTGTCCCTCTCTTTGCCCTCCCCCTTCCCAGTTCTCCCATTGTCTTCCTGTCTCCAACTACATCCTATCTTTGTCCCACCCCTTCTCCTGACATCAGCCTGAAGAAGGGTCTCGACCCGAAACGTCACCCATTTTTTCTCTCCTGAGATGCTGCCTGACCCGCTGAGTTACTCCAGCATTTTGTGTTTACCTTGCCTGATCTGTTGAGTGTTTCCACCATTTTATGTATTTTCTTAAAATGTAATATTCCTAGCATTTTTTTAAATGTTCATTTAATGTTGGAAAAAATGCCTTTAGCTGACTGAAAGAATGAGGGGGTAACGGTTTACGGTGCAATAAGTCAAAGGGTTAAATCACGGTGGAATGGATTTCTTCCGCATCTCCCAACCCTGGATCCTCAAGTGCCAAAAGGGATGTGGTCTCTCGGCCAGTGGTGACAACACCCATGCAGGCTCCTCTCCGATGTTGGCTGCCCACCACCTGCTAAACTGCAGGTCCTTGCCAGCAAAACCCACTTTCCATAAGTAGACATAAAGGAAGGAAGGAAGGGTGAGATGTATTTAGTGTGGGGACTTATGAAAAGATTTCCCAGTGATTGGAAGTATGTAGAGGTGGAAGCGCATGCTGCCAAAAGTGCCTTCTGGAGGTGACAAATGAAATTGCATTTGCTTCCCGAGTTAGTGTTGTGATATAAATAAGGACATAATGACTCCTCATCAGCTAATCATTATAAGGCAGGTACTTCACTGATGGTCTAACTTTATTTACGTAACCCATTAAATACAACACTACATTCCTGTACACCTTCAACACAGTGAAGTATTCTGAGGTGTTTTAGCTTGGTGTCTTAAGTTAGGGAACCTTTTTAAACATCGAGGCACATATAATTCAATCAATATGTAGAGACAAGGAACTGCAGATGCCGTTTTTTTAAAAAAAGGACTTAAAGTGCTGGAGTGCTGGAGTAATTCAGCAGCATCTCTGGAGAACATAGATAGGCGACCTTTCGGGTTGGGACCCGTCTTTGGTTGGACCCGTCTTTAGTCTGAAGAAGCATCCCAACATGAAACGTCACCGATACATGTTCTCCAGAGATGCTTTCTGATCCGTTGAGTTACTAAAGCACTTTGTGTCTTTTTTATGCATTCAAGCAACCTATTAACACAGGATTCAGTGATTCTGAAGTAGGCAGCGTCCCTCTTTCAATAACTGATTAGTCAGGCCTTTGCAATCACTGAACCATGTCCGTTACAAATTGTGGACATGTTCCACTGTATCATTTCTGGTCTCTTTGCCAAGCAGCTGTTAGCGGATATCTGGCCAGATATGGTCTAATTTTATGAAGTATATATATATAGCCTGAAAACGCATCTTCCATCCATTCCCTCCAAAGATACTGCCTGCCCTGCTGAGTTCCTCCAGCAGTTTGCTCTTTACTCAAGATTCCTGCATCTGCAGACTCTTGTGCCTCCATCTAAAAAAAAAATTTCTCACAAATCCATCCTCATCATCCATTGCCTTCCCAACATGATCAGAGAACAAGTAAATTCCTTATTACTTTATTGATGTTGCAGGATCTTCCATGGAGGCCAGGCAGGTTCCTGGTCATTTGGGTTCACATAAAATTTTGCTGAGCTTCCATGAAACAGAATGGGAATCTATTTCCCACACTCACTTTAAACACACTGGGTTCTATTCCCCGATCCCTTTAAACTCATCGAGTACTCCATCAGTCTGAAGAAGGGTCTCAACCCGAAACGTCACCCATTCCTTCTCTCCAGGGATGCTGCCTGTCCCGCTGAGTTACTCCAGCATTTTGTGTCTATCTTCGATTTGAACCAGCATCTGCTGTTCTACACATTTCGAGTACTCCTTTATGTTCCCTTAAAGCTTGTACTCCTTTATGTCCACCACCCTCTTTAAACTCACCAGGTTAATATTCTCGCAGTCTCTTTAAACACGCCGGATTCTTCTTTCCATCGTTCCCTTTAAACTTACAGGAGCCCCGTCTCCTGCACTCCCTTTAAACTCGGTTCTATTCCCTGCTCCCTTTAAACTCATCGAGTACTCCTCTATGTTCCCTTAAAGCTTGTATTCCTGAAGAAGGGTCTCGACCCAAAACATCAACCATTCCTTCTCCCCAGAGATGCTGCCTGTCCTGCTGAGTTACTCCAGCTTTTTGTGCCTATTTCCCTTTAAACTCACCAGGTTCTGTCTCCCATACTCGAATTAAAACATTATGGCCTTTTGCCAGCTCTCCCTTTAAACTCATTAGGTTCACTAGAAAACTGGTTATGCTACTGTGTTGCACTAAAAAATGGATTAAAAGTGGGTTGGAGTATTAAAATTGGTAATATCCAATAGTCCGGAAAATGTGTTTGTTCTGCATCACCAGAATCATGTTGGTGCTGGATTATCGGAATTTTACTGCATCTGCAGCACTCTGACTCAGTGATCCCTCTGCTGGTCGGTATTTGCATTGTAATGTGCATAATATGGTTTATGCATTGATAACAGAAAATGCTGGAAACATTCCTCTGGTCAAACAGTACCAAAGATACTAAAGGAACAAGATAGACCACTTGACCCTAAAAACCGCAATATGTCACGGCGCCATTTTAGTAGGCAGAAACTTGCAGAAACATTTAAAAAGAAAAATAACAAAAATCTGTGAATTGATAGACGAAATATATTCTGCATTGTTATGGTATCATCACACATACTGTTCCCCCAAAACACTGATTACACTGCAAGAGGCAGAGCGAACGGCGGGTTTTGCTTACTAAAATGGCGGACGTTATGCTCCTTTGCGTACTACACTTCAGTATAGGCAATTTCGACGGAGTGGTTCATCATACTCCTCTAGTATCTTTGAGCAGCACAGAGGGAGCTTCTAGAACATTGGACTTTGTCTGAGGAAATGATGTGCTGCAATGTTTTGAACTATATTCTACACTCTGTACCTTCCCCTTTGTTCTAATTATTGTACTTGAGTTTGATTTGACTGTATCTATATATGGTATACCCTATCTACTGGGAGAGCATGCAAAGTAACATTTTTCACTGTACCTCGGTACATGTGACAACAATAAACCTGAACCTAAAGCTCCTGCACTTTGCCAAGGTCTTCACCCCAGGTTGTGGAGCAGCTCCCTCTACTGGCAGGAGAGTGAGTGCCCAAATCTCTCAGGTTTGGGATAGTTAACAGAACCACTGGAAAATGGAGAGGAGTTTCGTGAGATAAAAGAAACTGCAGATGCTGGAATCTTGAGCCAAAAACAAAGTTCAGTCTGAAGAAAGGTCTTGACCCGAAACATCACCTATTCCTGCTATCCAGAGATGCTGCCTGTCCCGTTGAGTTATTCCAGCATTTTGTATCTTTTTTTTTTAGAGATACAGCACGGAATCAGGCCCTTCGGCCCACCGGGTCCGCGCCGCCCAGCAATCCCCGCACATTAACACTATCCTACACACACTAGGGACAATTTTTACATTTGCCCAGCCAATTAACCTACATACCTGTACGTCTTTGGAGTGTGGGAGGAAACCGAAGATCTCGGAGAAAACCCACGCAGGTCATGGGGAGAACGTACAAACTCCGTACAGACGGCGCCCGTAGTCAGGATCGAACCTGAGTCTCAGGCGCTGCATTCGCTGTAAGGCAGCAACTCTACCGCTGCGCCACCGTGCCGCACGTATCTATCTTGTAGAGGAACCCAGTGGGTCATGCAACATCAGCAGAGGGAATTGGACAGATGACATTTCAGGTTGGGATCCTTCTTCAGATGACCCAAAGCATCATCTGTCCATGGAGAGATGGGCATAGTCCATCGTCTGACATAGTGAGTTGTGATCTTGGACTCATTGCATGAAAGAGCGATGGAGTTAGAAACCCGCTGGGGTATACAATTGAATGGTCCTGATTAGAACCCAGCCGAACCCAAGAACATTAGCTTTTTTTTCCATTCCCAACACAATCCAGAGCAGAAAAGCAGTGAAATGGTGTACTGTGCTGCACATTCACTGCTGTTGAGCCACAGCTGAGGACTCCTGATGTACTGAGCGAATTATCCTGTCCGAGGTACAGCACTGATGTAAGGCATGGCACAAACTGATCCAAACCTGAACGTTTTATCAGAATAAACACCCAACCTGACCCAAATGTGACACATATAACTGGTAATGTGTTTACAGGCCTGTTATACTGCTGCCAGTAAGAATTTTATAGTTCTGTTTTCGGTACATATAACAATTAAACATCCTGACACAAAATGTCAGCTATCATTTTTCTCCAGAGATGCTGCCTGACCCGTTGAGTTACTCCAGCACTTTGTGACTACTCTTGACTCTTGATATTATTATCTTCAGATTTGACAGTTTTTAAAATTAATCAGCCACTCCAGCATTGTGACTCACACTTCCAACTGTTCGGCTTTATTTATAATTTCTATTTTAGGTCTATCAGGCTTTTAATTTTAATCTGCCTCACCCCTCTCGAGACATGCACTGCAGCCCTCTCTTAGCCGACCCTGCCGATGCTTTCCCAGTCATTCAGGGATAAAGCACAGCAACAGTTCTTCACATCCACCATCAGCCACCCAGTTATACATGCCAAATTAATCCCACATTCTCATCAGAGCAGGGCCGTCTTAACGCATGGGCCTGATGGGCACTTGCCCGGGGGCCCACGAGCATAGGGGCCCCATGCTGATCTATGTATGTTAAGTGACTTAGAGTCATAGAGTCCTACAGCACAGAAAGAGGCCCTTCGGCCCATCGTGTCCGCGCCGCCCGTTACCAAACACTTGCAATAAATAAATACTACTTTAAAAATGTAGGTTCAATAAGTGCTTTTTTCGCAACATTTTCGGTCACTAAGTGCTTCTCACAGCGATCTGTAAGTGCTTTTTGCAACAATGTAGCACCCTAAGTCCATCGCTAAGTGCTTTTCGGTAAGTGCTTTTCGCCAGCACGACAGGGGGGGGCTGGTAGGGAAAGGGGGGTGGGGGAGAGTAACGGTAGGGGCCCCAGTACACTGCTTTGCCCGGGGGCCCATAATGCTGGAAAAACGGCCCTGCATCAGAGGTGGCACAATGGCTGAGCTGGAAGAATTGCTATCTCGCACGCCAGAGACCCGGGTTCAATCCTGACCTTGGGTGCTATCTAGAGGTGTTTGCACGTTCTTCCTGTGACCGCAAAAGGGCTTCCCCTGGGTGCCCTGTTTTTTTCCCCACATCCCATTTGTATGATAAGTGGTTTCTGTAAGTTTGCCCTAGTGTGAATGGGTGATCGATGGTTGGCGTGGACTCAATGAGTTGCAGGGCCTGTATCTGTGCTGTATCTCTAAACTAAACTAAACTAAACTAAACTAAACTAAACTAAACTAAACTAAACTAAACTAAACTAAACTAAACTAAACTAAACTAAACTAAACTAAACTAAACTAAACTAAACTAAACTAAACTAAACTAAACTAAACTAAACTAAACTAAACTAAACTAAACTAAACTAAACTAAACTAAACGTAACGTAACGTGTTTACCTCTGGGAGAAATTTACAGTGGCTGATTAACCTCCCAACCAACTCATCTGAGGAATATGGGAGGACATATACACATCAGGGAGAAGGAGCTTAATGTATGTATATATATCAGATGTAGTTAATATAGACATTATTGTGTAAATAGGTATATTCATATGATTGTAGGGGTGAGTGAGTATATATGTAGTTATATATGTATTTTAGGTATTAGTTATTATAGATAATACTTGATAAATATTGATTAGGGAATGGGGGTAGGATTAAATAAGTCCACACTTCTTCCTACTCCTTTTCGCACATGTAAAGACGTTAAGTAATGGATGAAATTCTGTATTTCTTCTGGGGTTTTTTGGGGTTTTTTTGTTGTTTATTTTGTTTTTTAATTGATGTCTTTTAACATGTACGAAATAAAATGATGAAATTAAATGAAAAATGAAATGAAGGAACAACCTTCACCCAGGAAGCACCTATCAGCTTGAACCTGGATCTCTGGTGCTGTGAGACAGTGGCTCTACTAGTTGTGCCACCGTGCCTGCCAGCTCTGATTATGGGTCTCTGACTTAAAACATTAATTCTGTTTCTCTTTCCACAGATGTAGCCTGACTGGCTGAGCGTTTCCAGTATTTTCTGTTTTTATTTCAGATTTTTGTTATTTGTGGTTCTGTTTTACTTTTTGTCTGTCACCACTGGAGTTGTTCAGCCTTTCCAAGTGTCTGGCCAACCACTGACCTTACCTTCTTTGGTGTCGGAAAGAACTGCAGATGCTGGTTGAAATATTGACCGTACCTTCTTTGGTCTTCACCCCTCCCACTTTCTCTGCAATGTAAAACTTGTTCCATTCTTAAATTTCCTCAGTTCAGATCAAAGGCCAACAATCTAAAACATTTAACTCTGTTTTTCCCCTTGCGCAGATACTACCTGACCTGCTGAGTATTTCCAATACTCTGTGCTTTTTTTGCTACATTAGTCGAGTCCCATTGGGGTTGGCTTGGGTATACAGAGACTTTGGCTTAATACAAAAGGAAAAATATATCTACACCAATGGGGAAAGAGATGAGGAGTGAGACTAATTGGATTGCTCTATCATAAAACAGCCCAACTTAGATGGGCTGATTGGCCTCGTTCTGTGCAGCATGTTTCAATGTCTTTCACTTCTTCAGGTCACCAGACACAGAGGTCAAAAATCTGCTTCCATCTGTGGCCTTGATCAGCATTTCCCGGAGTCTCTCTGAAGAAGGGACTGACACCTTCAGCAAACAGTTTGAGTGCATCCTGGAGTCTCAATGTGCCAAAGGCACCTCCTACACCAGCCTAGACTCAGTGGAAATCCTGGCCTCTCCCAAAAGGAGCCAGGGGAATTATTTCACCTTTGACTTTCCGGCCCTGACCTCGGAAATCCAGGAGCAGATCAAGGAGAATGCCCGTCTGATTGAAGAGAAGTTTTTGCCCTGGCCCAGTGCTAATTCATCCACGGACTCCAGAGTGGACTCGAGCTGGTCAGGAAGCCCCAGGTCCCAGGTGTCAAGAGTGGGGAGGAAGCCAAGTGCCAACCCAATGGTGGGCTACAGCAAGTCGGAGAACCTTCTCACCAAGTGCCAACTCTACACAGGCAACAACTTACTCAAGGGGGTCCATGAAATGGACACTGATGAACCACAGTCAGATTATTCATCCAGGTAAGTTGCAAACTGTTCTGAACCTGGCCCAATGATGGTTTCTGAGTTTGAACTGTACTACTGGCAAAGCAACAACATATTCCAATCCTTATTTGTGACATCGCAAGAGTGGCACAGAGGTGCAGCTGGTGGAGATGTTGCCTCTCAGTTCCAGTGATCAAGGTTCAATCCTGACCTCTGGCACTGTCTATGTAGAGTTTGTACATTCTCCCTGTGTTGGGTACTCCTGTGTTTCCTCCCAAACCACAAAGCCAAGGTGAATGGAAGTTAATTGTTCCCGAGTGTATCGGTGAGTGGTGGAATGTGAAGGGAAATACTGGATATGTTGGGTGAATAGAAATATGGGATTAGTGTAATGACTGCTTGATGGTGGCCTGGACTCGATGGGCCAAAGGGCCTGCTTCCCTGGTGATCTCAGTACTTTGCCTACTCACTATCCTTGTAACTTTGTGATGTTCATTCCTGGACTGTTGTGTATTCATAATTTTTAATATTCCACCGATGACTAGACCTTCAGCAGCTTGGGCCAAAACTTCTGGAATTCCCTCCCTCAACCCCAATGTAGAAAAACCTATCTCTTGAATCAAGGGTTGGTCATTTCCTCCAATGTGGGTCATGCTGCATTTTCTTTTTAAATCATGTGAAGCATATTGGGCTCCATGATCCAACTGTTGGCCCAGGGCACCTTGCCATCAATGCTGCATCTAGCACAGAGGGTTAACATGTTCATGTCTTCTGATAATACTATCACACCCTGAGGTACCCCAAGAATGGTGTAAAGTAAAACTGTTGTAACTGGCAATTACATTAATGAAGCAAAACTTTACCTTTTTGACGTGTATCATAACCATCGAAGGACGTTTATGTTTTTTATTAAAATGTTGGTTTCCATTAACATTACACAATGAATGTATCGCTATGTTGCTTGTGCGGGCTATCTCTTTACTCTTTGATTTTCTAAGGTCAAATCAATTAATAACTGACTGTTGGATGATGTTAATGAAACATAGTCTAACTTAATAAGACATCTTGGTGCCAACAATGTTTATTTGTGGTTTTGAGATAGACTAGAATTGATTTCAGAGTGTAAGATATGTGCGTGTGTTCAGTGTAACAATAGCCTAAATGACCCTGTCTACTTCTCAATCTTTATCATTTTGGTTCAGCTAATACATCATCCATTTACTCATCTCCCTTTTCTGGGCTGATGTTTGTGTTTTGCTGAATGCACATTTTTCATGCTTAACTTTGCTATATTCAGTCACGGAGCCGTTTCAGATTTGGATTAGCAATCTGGAGATTATGGGTTAAAATACCACCAAAGGCAAATTGAGAAACTGAACTTTAATGAAATTAAATATGGAGAATAGCATCTCTGGAGAGAAGGAATGGGTGATGTTTCGGGTCAAGACCCTTCTACACCCATCTGTTTTATTGAGTGTGCTGTGGTAAAGTCTGGTTTGGTTCCCCCATAGTGATCAAACAGGTCACTTGGATGTTGACAAAGGTTGAGATTGGCAATAATTGGCATTTTCTCAACAATGTTACCACAGTCACCTTCGGTTAATGATTTGCTTTGGCAGGCTGAAGGTTGCATTCCACCAGTGCATGGAGGCGCAGAGTGCAGTAACGTGCAGCTACTCAACGTTTGGTGTCACAGGTCATAATCTCAGCCTTTCAGGGCACAGGACACAGAGCCAGTGGACCAGGAGGGTCACTGGCCTGGCATATAGCTTGTCTGCCAACCTCCAGGATTACTAATGGAGCAGAAAGTTTGGCGGGGTTGGGGCCAGTGGTTGAAAGACAGAAGGAGAATAATAAAATTGTGAAAAACACCAACAGAAAAGGCCCAATGGAAGATTAATTTACAGCCTTGGTAGTTGATGCACCATTTTTCTGGATCCACTGAAGATGTCAAGAGATTCCATGTAGCAACATATTATAGAGATAGACCTAAAGTGCTGGAGTAACTTAGCGGGCCAGGCAGCATCTCTGGAGAACATGGATAGGTGTTGTTTCCGATCGGGACCCTTCTTCAGACTGTGGTGGGGAGGGGAGAGGGGGAAGAAAACCCGAAGTGAGGAGGGGCAGGCCGTAGCTGGGCAAGTGATAGGTGGATACAGGTGAGGGGGTATTTGACAGGCTGAGGCAAAAGGTGTGAGATGAAAAGATAAAAGGTGTGAGATAATTTAAAACAATTAAAAAATAACCATTGAAGGGGTGATGTGGATTGAAGAATCCACAGTACAGGAGACATAGAGTAATGTGGGATTGGGAGTAACTCGAGGAGTTGATATAGAGACATGATGGGCCAAATGGCCTCCAATGTTTAGCAGCAGGAGATTCAAAGAGATAATAATAATAATAATAATACATTACATTTGTATAGCGCTTTTCTAGACACTCAAAGACGCTTTACATGGTAAATAAGACCAAAAAAATAAATAGATAAACGAACAGAAAAGGAAGAATAAAGTGAAGCGACGGTCAGTGGTTGAAGGCCGTGTTGAACAGGTGAGACTTCAGTGATGTTTTGAATGTGGTGAGTGAGGAGGAGTCTCTGATGGTCTGAGGTAGTGAGTTCCAGAGGGTGGGAGCAGCGATGGAGAAAGCCCTGTCCCCCCAGGATCTGAGTTTGGTCCGGATGTAGAGGGACAGGAGGTTAGCAGCAGCAGAGCGGAGGGTGCGGATGGGAGTGTGTCTGTGGAGGAGGTCAGTCAGGTAGGATGGGGCCAGGTTATGGAGGGCTTTGTAGGTCATGAGGAGGATTTGAATGATCTGAATGATTCCTAAAACAAACTAGGAACAACGAACTAGGAACAACAGGCCAGGAAGCATCTGTGGAAGGAGCAGGGCAACATTTCGGGTTGAGACCCTTCTTCAGAGTTAAAACATCCTGGCCGAAACTCGGTCCCGACCCAAAATAGCATCTGTCATTTTCCCTCCACAGATGCTGCCCGATCCATGGAGTTTGTCCCCAGTGCTTTGTTTATTGCGCAAGATTCCAGCATCTGCAGTCTCAAGTGTGTCTCTGAAATCTATCCTGATTCGCAGAGTAACTAATGCTCAAAATCTTGGTGAAGTGTTCTTGATTTTTTAATATCCAAGCTGCAATGGAAAGTGATGGTGACTTTGAGAAGATACTTTCTTCGCACACACACACACACACAAATGCTCCTCCTGAAGCACAGGAATGTTCAGATACAATAATGGCATTTAAAATACTTTTGGATAGGCATGTGGATATGTGGGGGGTAAGGATCACATGCAGACAGAGGAGATAGGTTTAACCTGCGATCATGTTGAGTGTGGACATTGTAGGCCAAGGGCCTGTTCTTGTGCTGTACTGTTCTATGTGAAAATATATGTCATATATTCTCTTAAATGACAGGGAGAATTCAGACCCTCTCCCATGCGATATCTGACCACTTTCTCCATGTACAGATCCAATTCCCTTTTGGAAATTCCTTTTGGAAATTCCTGTTGAATCTGCTTCTGCTGCCCTTTCAGATAGTGTGTTCTAGTGCACAACAACTTGCTCGATGAAACAAAAATGTCTCTTCTCACAACCCTAGTAGGTCGCCAGGGGTTTACCAGAATAGCAAAGCATGAGCTGTGAGGGTGGATTGCACAGACTACAGTGGTATGGTGGTACATTCAAACCCTTCAGCAGGCATACAGCTGAGAGAATGCTGAATTGTTATGGCCGTCGTTACATGAGGCATCACTCTAAGCTGCTGTTCGTTCAGATGCTTATTTAAACTTGGGAATTCCATGGTATTGAAATAAAACTTGGAATTCTCCTGATGCCCTGGCAAACATCCCACCCTCCACATTCGCCAGCAGGAGTAGAGAAACCCACAATGTAGGATTGAGTTGTGTGCAAGGTAGTATCTGACTTTGCCTCCTAATACAGTCATTGTGTGTTAAACACTTTGGAATGCCTCAGGGAGTCTTTACAGAGTGTTGTGTCAATACAAGTCTTTCTTGCTCTATGACTGTGTTATTATTTTGAAAACAGCCAAGTACAATTCAGTGCCAAAGGGTTAACCAATTGTTTTGTAACTCTGTACTTACAACCAAAACAAGCCTACAGAAAGGGACAATACTCTATTGAATGTACTGTATCTGTGTAAAGAAAGTCTCCAGTGTATGTGGAGACGGCACTGGCACAAGGCCAAAGAAGGGCAGGCTTGCCTGCCTTCACTTCCTGGTGATGTCTTTTAAAAATAATCCACAAGTGAACGTGTGGTCTAATTTAAAATGAGGTTAGGTGGTGTGTGGTCCCAAAGCAGGAGATCTGCTGGCTGGTCTTCGAGATGGATGTACAGAGCTAAATCAGCTCTCTGCAGGTATGTAGTTAATGATGATATGTTGCTTGGAGCATCTCAGCCCTTGGTTTGACCAAAATTGCACAAAACTGTCTAGTTTGATTGTTGTTGTCTTCGGTTTCCTGCAAATCTCAACCGCAATGCAGAAGCAAGTATCTAGGGAGTGCGGCTTAAATGGATTGCTGTCAGTAAGCTGGTTGGAGCAAATGGGACGAAAATTAGGACAGAGTTTAGGTCATGCTTGAAGTACTGTACTACATTCTGCACACCAAGGTACAGAAATTCTTCAGCTGTGTAAAATTATTTAGTGTTGATGTCCAAGGTGTCATGTGCTGGTAGCTCGCTCCTATATCTTATGGCTTTCCATGATACCATCCACCACTTCAGAATGTACGGTGCAAAGCTGGTAGATCACGCATCTACATCACTAGGTGCGAAGGAGAAACTCCAGGATGAGGGAAAAGGAAGACCCAATAACTGAGAAAATGAAGACATGTTATACCACTGGAAGGTATGCAGATTCCCCAGGACTGGAAGACCTCAGTCAAAAGGAAAGATTGGATAAGCTGCGTTAGGAGGTCTATCTTGTGGGGTGTAAATGTATCGGCTAGTCCTCTGGAGATGGAAAGAATGAGGCGTGAAACGTTCAGAGTTCTCAGATGGTTTGGCACTGTTGATGCAGGGAGATTGTTTTCTCTGGTTGAGGGTCAGGCTCAAAATAAGGAGTAGGCTATTGAGGACTCAGATGGAGCGGAGAAATGTCTTCACTGAGAGGGCAGTGAATCTGGGGAATTCCCTACCGTGGAGATCTGCGTCGCTGACTGCTTTTAGAACAGAGATGGACAGATTTCTGGATATTTGTGGCACTAAGGGATATATGGATAGAGCAGCGATATGGTGTGAAGTCGATCTTGTTGATGTCAGAATGGGCTCAAGGGGCTGAATGGCCTACTTCTGCATTTCCTTTGGCGTTAATAGCCTACTCTTGTACTAGTCTAATTCTTTTTGGTCAGTCCGCCCAGATCGAGGTTGACTTGCTTCCACTCTGGTTCCGAGGAGAAATATAAGGCTGTAGACTTTCAGCAGGTGGGCCTCTGTATGCTCCTGATGGATGGCCTCCAGGTTCACAATAACATCCCAAGTGGTCTTTCTCCATTTTGAGCAGTCATGAGTCAGAGATGTTGCATTTCTTCAAGGACGCTTTGAGGACAAACTCAGATCTTCCCTGTCCTCGTTGTCTTGTGACATAACTCAGAGTAGTCTATCTAATGTCTGTGGAAATGGATCAATGACTCAGGGTCTTGCTGTTAGTCTCATAACTTGAAGAGTGACCATCATTCCTCCAGAATGTCTTTGGCATGTGCAGGAGACCACATCATGGATTCCAAATCCCTCTGAGAGACTCTAACTGTGGACAATCTGTGCATTCCTACCAAGGGGTTAAATGGAGGGATTCTTGTTGGGAGACCATTTAGAGAGGGAGGGGGGGGAGGAGAGGAGAAAGAGAGAGTGAAGAAAACTACAAGAGTAAAGGGGAAAGAGCAAGAGTGAGCAAAAGGGAAGGAGGGAAAATGCGAGACATATGATGAAAGAATGGATCGGCTGGGCTTGTATTCACTGGAGTTTAGAAAGGCGAGAGGGGATCTTAGAGAAACATATAAAAATCTTAAGGGATTGGACAGGCTAGATGCAGGAAAAATGCTCCCAATGTTGGGGGAGTCCAGAACCAGGGGTCACAGTTTAAGAATACGGGGTGAACATTTAGGACTGAGATGAGGAAACATTTTTTCACCCACAGAGTTGTGAATCTGTGGAATTCTCTGCCACAGAAGGCTGTGGAGGCCAATTCACTGGATGTTTTCAAGAGAGAGTTAGATATAACTAATGGAACCAAGGGATGTGGGGAAAAGCAAGAACGGGATACTGATTTTGGATGATCAGCCATTATCATATTGAAGGGCTTGAAGGGGCGAATGACCTACTCCTGCACCTATTTTCTATGTTTCTATGAGAGGAAGAGAGAATTGAAGAGAAAAGAGAAAATGAAAGTCAGAGGGAGAGAAGGGAAGGGGGAGGGAGGGAGAATAGAGAGGGAGGGAGTGTGAAGAGAGAGGTAGAATGAGTGGGAGGAAAGGGGAGAGAGAAATGGAGAGAGGGGGAGGTGCGAAGGTGAGAGTCACAGAGAACCAGCAACTAAAAGGAAATCATTGACAGGAATGAGGCTTGCAGTGATTAGTTTACAAGTGAACAGATATGGAACCCAGTAGTATAAGAAAATAACTGCAGATGCTGGTACAAATCGATTTATTCACAAAATGCTGGAGTAACTCAGCAGGTCAGGCAGCATCTCGGGAGAGAAGGAATGGGTGACGTTTCGGGTCGAGACCCTTCTTCAGAACCCAGCCTCCCACTTGCACACACCTCCTTTCGTAACTCCACCTCCGATGAAAGTTTTGAAAGGGGTTGACCTGACACAGTTGTGTGAGGCGGACAATAGAAGAACGAGGTGCATCAGCCGGTGGCCGGGAGGGAGGGAGGGAGGTGTGGTGGGTGGCGAGAGGGTTAAGCACGATCTCCTGTAAAGCACCTAGCAAAAGGCAGTGAGTGGAGAGGAGGCATGGGTTTGGAAGAGCACCTGAAGGAGGATTGGGTGAGGCAGCTGAAACGAGACAGCGTGAAAGAGAGGCTGGTCTGAGAGAGAGAGAGAGAGAGAGAGGGGGAAGGAGAGAGAGGAGAGAGAGAGATCAGACCAGACCAAACACGAGTGCAGGGAGGGATGGAGCAGAAGGAGACGCGTTTTCTCTGCAAACTCCGAGGGACGGTGTGAGCGAGGAGATCGTTCCCATCGGCGGTCCCGGCCTGGAGATGTCAAGGTCAGGGTGTTGAGCAGACATGGGAGAGAGTGTGTGGAGAATGCACCCAGCGCTCTGCACATCTGGGCTGCTGTGGCGGCGATCCAGCTGCAACTGAGACAGTCACAGAGAGAGAGAGAGAGAGAGACTGACACAGAGAGAGAGAGAGAGAGACCAGCCAACCTGCCCACCCATGGACAACTGACCGGCTGCTGGAGGGGAGGGGTGGGGGGGTCTTGGGCCAGAGAGGGGGGTCACCTCAGAGAACATCCCATCCCACCCCACCCCTCCTCCAGGCTGACTGAACGGCTGCTGCAATGGGCGATGCGACTGTCGGGACTCTGTGCTGTTGGCAGCGGTCGGGGCAGTCCGGGCCCGTCCTTGCTACAGGCGAGCTGTGAGTAATGAGACTTCTATTTCCCCATCCCCTCCACCCCCTCTCACCTTGCTCACCTCTTCCGTCTCCCGCAGACCCTTCCTTGCACAGCTGCCACTTAACTGTGCTTCTCAGGGTATTCATGAAGGATGTTATTAAAGCAGAGACAGAGAGATTCTTGAATAGTGTAAGAAAATAATTGCAGATGCTGGTACAAATCGATTTATTCACAAATTGCTGGAGTAACTCAGCAGGTCAGGCAGCATCTCAGGAGAGAAGGAATGGGTGACGTTTCGGGTCGAGACCCTCCTTCAGACTGATTAGTGCGGGTATCAGAGGAGAATGGGGCTAGGAAGGTGACTATTGAGATAGATAGATCATCCATGGTTGAACGGTGGAGTAGACTTGACGGGCCGAATGGCCTAATTATGCTCCTATCACTTAAGAACTTAAGCACCTGGCAGGGAACGTTCTTCTGAAGGCCTCTCAAGCTGGAAAGGTTTTCAGAGAATAGACACAAAAAAAAAGCTGGAGTAACTCAGCCAGACAGGAGAGGAAGAATGGGTGACGTTTCGGGTCGGGATACAGAGAAGATTTACGAGGATGTTGCCAGGACTCGAGGGCCTGAGCTATAGGGAGAGGTCGAGCAGGCGAGGACTATTCCTTGGAGTGCAGGAGGATGAGGGGTGATCTTAGGCAGGTACAGGCTACTGAGCTGAATGATCAGCCATGATCATATTGAATGGCAGTGCAGGCTCGAAGGGCCGAATGGCCTACTCCTGCACCTATTTTCTATGTTTCTATGTTTCTTATATAGGTGTATAAAACCATGAGAGAAACAGATTGTTTAAACGCATAGAGTTTCTTGCCCAGAATGAGGGAATTGAGAACTAGAGGACATAGGTTGAAGGTGAGGGGGGGAAAAGATTTAATAGGAATCTGAGGGGTAACTTTTTCCAGATTGGGTGAGGCAGCTGAAATGAGGACAGCAGTTAGACAAAAGACAATAGGTGCAGGAGTAGGCCATTCGGCCCTTCGAGCCAGCACCACCATTTAATGTGATCATGGCTGATCATTCTCAATCAGTACCCCATTCCTGCCTTCTCCCCATACCCCCTGACTCTGCTATCCTTAAGAGCTCTATCTAGCTCTCTCTTTAATGCATTCAGAGAACTGGCCTCCACTGCCTTCTGAGGCAGAGAATTCCACAGATTTACAACTCTCTGACTGAAAAAAGTTTTTCCTCATCTCTGTTCTAAATGGCCTACCCCTTATTCTTAAACTGTGGCCTCTGGTTCTGGACTCCCCCAACATTGGGAACATGTTTCCTGCTTCTAACGTGTCCAACCCCTTAATAATCTTATATGTTTCGATAAGATCCGCTCTCATCCTTCTAAATTCCAGTGTATACAAGCCTAGTCGCTCCAGCCTTTTTGGTTGTTAGGTGAATGGAACAAGCTGTGAGGAAGGTAGTTGAGGCATGTACTATCACAATGTTTAAGAAATATTTAGACAGGTACATGGATAGGACAGGTTTAGAGGGATATGGGCCCCGACAGGTGGGACTAGTGTAGCTGGTACATGTTGGCTGGCGTGGGCAAGTTGGGCCATGGGGGCTGTTTCCACGCTGTATCACTCTATGACTCTCTTTGGGGCACCCAGTCAAGCTGCCCCATAGTTGGAGGTTCTGAGGGTGAGGGGGGTTGGAGTGGGGGGGATTCAATCCTGAGTTCCCCCCACACTGAGACCAGCCTGCAAGGTGGGCGGACAATGTCCCAGGACTCCTGCCTCACTCAGTACTAGGATCAATTGGCCATTCAGCCTATTTTGTGGGATCCTGCTATGCATACATTTTTCTGCACCACTGGCCTGTGATCCCAGGAGTATTTCTCGGAAAAAATTACTGCCAACCCTGGGTGGCACAGCAGGTAGAGCAGCTGCCTCACAGCGCCAGAAACCTGGGTTCTAACCTGATCTCGGGTGCTGTCTGTGTGGAGTTTGCATGGTCTCGCTGTGATTGGATGCGTTTCCTCTGGGTGCTCTGGTTTTCTACCACATCCCAAAGACGTGCGGGTTTATAAGTTAATTGACCTCTGTAAATTGCCCCTAGTTTGTAGCGAGTGGATGTGAAAGTGGGATAGCATAGAATGAGTGTGAACTGATGGTCAATGGTTGATGTGGACCTGAAGGGCTGAAGGGCCTGTGTTCATGCTTTATCTCTAAACGAAATAATTGGCTTAAGATGGTTCTGAGAAGATGCAGGCAATGTGTAGATGCCGCATAATTCTGTCTGAAGAATGGTATTGACCTGAAACATCACCTCTCCATGTTCTCCAGAGATGCTGCCTGACCTGCTGAGTTACTTCTGCTATTTGTGTCCTTTTGCAACCTAATTTTTGTTTGCTGTTGGCGGCCAGAGGGGAATAAACCCAGCGCTTCCTCTGGGGGAAGTTTCTGACCAGCAGTACAGTGGTTAAAAGCAGAAACGCTCAGAAGGTCAGGCCGTATCCTGTAAGATACACGGACCCTTAATTTCTGTCAATGACCCTTCTCAGAGCTGTGACCAGACATGAGTTCAAGACCCACCGCGGCAGACAGGAAACTTACTTGCAGCTAATAACCCGGAACTCAAAGCAAAACTTGCTTGGTGGTTATGCTGGTCACAAAGTTATGGGACCTTTGTGTAAAAAAAATCATTTAATAAATTGGTGACCCACAGGGTGAAAAACTGCAATACATACCTGGTCTGGGCTACATCTGACTCTGGGCCCAACACTGGAGTTTACACTTAAATGGTCTTTGAAATGACTTAACAAACCAATTAAAGGGATGAGCAATAAATTCCAACAATGTCCACATCCTGGATTATGAGCAAGGAGCATTCAGCCAATCTTAGAATAACACTTTTGTTTCTTTGTTGTACATTTCAGTGCAGGATTCTAGGATGTATAGTTGCCATTTTCCCTGCAGATGTGTGTGCAAACTGAAACAAGGCTCTTTGACCAATCTGGCATCTGCTGTTATTAATGCATCGCCCCAGCATGTGGGTGGGCGTGGGTCTAGATCAGCTTCAATGCACCACATAATGACAACACCAACTCAATGCCCCTGCTGTGGAGGCACGGGTGTGCAATTCCCATCAATTTTTCACCTGATCTCCGCTTAGGGGTGGCATAGGTTTTAGAGACCTCACTCTGAATCTGACCTATGGTGTCGGACCGGTGGAGTTTGCATGTTCCTCCTGTGATCATGTGGACTTACCCTGGATGTTCCTATTTCTTCCCACATGCCCCCAAAATGTGCAGATTGATTGGTTAATTGGCCACTGTGGTGGAACACCATGTGCTGAAGGTTCTGTTTCCAAGCTGTATGATTCTCGTATGGTTCCTGTTCATCTGAGAAAGGGTCCTGATTGATATGTTGCCTGTATATTCCCTCCACAGGTGCTGCCTGAGCTGCTAAGTGTCTCTAACACCTTGTAATTTGCTCAAGGTTCCAGATTTTGTAGTTTTTGTGTCTCTGTCATGTTCTCCATCTACGACCGCAACTTTGGCAAGGTTTGGAGCTATACCCCATAATTATTTCATTTCCATGATTAGCGTCCATTTGCAACTGGAGTTTTGGTGAAGGCTCTGGCAGACAATCATTGAAATTCCTAAAGTGTTTCATGCAGAACGATCAGCCCAACGCTTTCATAAAATCATGCCCTTACATCACATTAGCACGTTACTAGCTTTCAGCTTTTCCGCAAATAATTCTTGGGATTTTGTTGTGTCAGCATCTCTGGGGAGAATGGACAGACAATGCTTCAGATCGTAACCCTTCTTCACACTGATGGAAACCATCAGAAAACTGGACACAGGCTGGAATAAACCAGCTTTAAATAGATAAAGAATCAGAGTTAACGTTTCCAGTTGGTGACCTGAAAGGTCTCTGGCCTGAAACATTCATTCTGTTTCTCTTTCTACAGATGCTGCCTGACTAGCTGAGTGCTTCTGGATTTTCTTTCAGATTTCCAGCATCTGCAGTGCTTTCGAATAGGGCAGAAAAAAGCTCATATTTTACAGCCCCTTCTGTGAACCTAGGATTTCCCAACCAACATTAGAGCTGTAGAATACTTTTGAGGAGTAGTCACCGTTGCAATTTAAGAACGTGGCAACTGGTTATCTTTGCAAGCTCCCAGAAATAGCAGATAATGACCAGATAATCTATTTTGTGTGACACTGTTTGGGCAGTCAAAATTAACTTGGACATGAGAGAGAATTGTCTGATCATTTTAGAGAGAGCAGATGATCCCAGTTTTACATTCCTCCAGCAGTACATCATCTCTCAGTGCTGCATTGGTGTGTCAATCTGAATCTTGAGCTCAATTGCCTGGGGTGGGATTTGCATCCATTACCCATTGAGTCACAGCTGGCAGTTCATTATAGACTAATGGTCTTAAGTTGCAGTCTGTCGGTGGTAACATTGAACCATAGGCAGACGTTCTGTGTTACTGATGGAGTGTTTATCAAAAGATAAGAAGTTAGACAATAGACAATAGGTGCAGGAGTAGGCTATTCGGCCCTTCGAGCCAGCACCACCATTCAATGTGATCATGGCTGAACATTCTCAATCAGTACCCCGTTCCTGCCTTTTCCCCATACCCCCTGACTCCGCTATCCTTAAGAGCTCTATCTAGCTCTCTTGAATGCATTCAGAGAATTGGCCTCCACTGCCCTCTGAGGCAGAGAATTCCACAGATTCACAACTCTCTGACTGAAAAAGTTTTTCTTCATCTCCGTTCTAAATACAATACAATACAATACAATACAAACTTTATTGTCATTGTGCAGTGTACAAGTACAGAGACAACGAAATGATGTTAGCATCTTAACCAGAGTGCATGTGATGGAACAGTAAAACATATAATATATACATATATACACGGTAGTGGAAATTCCGGTGAGCGAGATCAGTCACTGATGGGAGGAGCGCCCGAGGGGGGGAGGGGAGGGGGGGGGATGGCAGCAATCACCAAAGCGCAGAGTTAAGTAGGGTAACGACCGCAGGAAAGAAGCTGTTCCTGAACCTGCAGGTCCGGGAACGGAGAGACCTGTAGCGCCTCCCAGACGGGAGGAGGGTAAACAATCTGTGGTTGGGGTGAGAGCTGTCCTTGACGATGCAGCGCGCCCTTCGTAGACATCGCCTACTCTGGATAGACTCAATTTTTTATTTTATTTTTTTATTTTTATTTTTATTTATTTTTATTTAAAAAAAAAAATTTTTTAATCAAAAATATTTTTTCAAATATTAAAATAATATATACAATACAATAAAACCAAAACAGAACCCACCACCAGAATATTATACAAACAAATATACCTATTGAAACTATTATACAATTATATTACAATCCCCATCCAGGATACATCCAATCCCCCGCGGTGCCCAGCGGTCCCGGAAATCCTCCAGGGTGCCCGTGGACAGCGCGTAGTCCCTCTCCAACACCACCCTGGCACGGACGTAACCCCGGAAAAGAGGCAGGCAGCTGGCTCGGGCAGAGCCCTCTTCCGCCTGGCGCCGTGAGTCGCGGATGGCCAGCTTGGCCTGGCCCAGGAGCAACCCAACAAGGACATCTTCGGCCCTACCCTCTCCCCTATGCACAGGGTGTCCAAAGATGAGGATGGTGGGTCTGGATAGACTCAATGGAGGGGAGTGAGGAACCGGTGATGCGTTGGGCAGTTTTCACCACCCTCTGCAATGCTTTCCGGTCGGAGACAGAGCAGTTGCCATAACCATACTGTGATACAGTTAGTAAGGATGCTCTCGATAGTGCAGCGGTAGAAGTTCACCAGAATCTCAGGAGACAGATGGACCTTCTTTAGTCTCCTCAGGAAGAAGAGACGCTGGTGAGCCTTCTTGATCAATGTTGAGGTATTGTGGGTCCAAGAGAGGTCATCAGAAATGTTGACACCCAAGAACCTGAAACTGGAAACACGCTCCACCTCCGTCCCGTTAATATGGATGGGGGTGTGTGTACCACCCCTAGTCCTTCTGTAGTCCACAATGAGCTCCTTGGTCTTCTTGGTGTTAAGGACCAGGTTGTTGTCAGCGCACCACGTTGCAAGTAGCTGGACCTTCTCCCTTTAGGCCGACTCATCGTTGTCGCTGATGAGGCCAATCACCGTTGTATCATCTGCAAACTTAATAATGGTGTTAGAACCATGTACAGGTGTGCAGTTGTAGGTGAAAAGGGAGTAGAGGAGAGGGCTCAGCACACAGCCCTGTGGAACGCCGGTGTTCAGGGTGATGGTTGAGGAGGTGTCGTTGTCTAATCTAACAGACTGGGGTCTGTTGGTTAGAAAGTCCAATATCCAATTGCAGAGGGAGGGGTTGATGCTCAGATCGTTGAGTTTGGCAATCAGTTTGGAAGGGATGATGGTGTTGAATGCTGAGCTGAAATCGATAAACAGCATTCTCACGTAGGTGTCTGTTGTCAAGGTGGGAGAGGGCGGAGTGAAGTGCCGTGGAGATGGCATCATCCGTACTCCTGTTCTGGCGGTAGTCGAACTGATAGGGGTCCAGTGTGGGAGGTAGGCAGCCTTTGAGGTGTGCCAAGACCAGCCTCTCGAAGCACTTAGTGATGATGGGAGTAAGTGCAACTGGGCGGAAGTCGTTGAGGCTCGCTGCAGTAGGGTGTTTTGGCACCGGCACGATGGAGGTGGTTTTAAGACTCGTAGGGACAGCTGCTTGGGCAAGTGACAAGTTGAAGATGTCAGTCCAAACATCTGTCAGCTGCGCAGCACAGACCCTGAGGACGCGCTCGGGGATACCATCAGGGCCAGCAGCCTTCCGTGCATTAATCCTGGTCAATGCCATACACACGTCGGTGGGGGTGAGTGTGAGGTGCTGATGATCAGCAGGGAGCACAGCCTTGATGGCCACCTCTTGATTGTCCCTGTCAAAGCGGCCATAAAAGTGATTAAGCTCCTCAAGGAAGGAGGCGTCGCTGGATGTGGAGATCGAGTTGGTGGGTTTGTAATCCGTGATGGCCTGGATGCCTTGCCACACGCGTCGGGAGTCGGAGTTGTTCTTGAAGTGCTCCTCGATCTTTAGCTTGTAGCTGTGCTTGGCCTTCTTGATGCCCCTCTTCAGGTTAGCCCTGGAAGAACTGTAGGCCCGAGCCTCACCTGACCTGAATGTCACGTACTTTCAGCAGTAGTCTGACCTCACTATTCATCCATGGCTTCTGATTCGGGAATATGGTAATCCGTTTGAGGGTGGTGACACTGTTAATGGTGGAATTGATAAAATCCAGAACGGAGGAGGTATAAGAGTCAATGTCCGTGTGGGAGTCAAGGGTGGCCTGAGCTGCAAACACACTCCAGTCAGCGTTTCCAAAACGCTGCTGAAGTGAGAAGTCCGCTTCGTCTGACCAAACTTTAACTGTCCTCACTGTGGGTTTCACACGTCTGATGAGTGGGGAGTACTTAGGGAGCAGGAACAATGAGAGGTGATCAAACAGACTAAGGTGGGGGAGGGGGACAGCTTTGTAGGCCTCAGCCATGTTTGTATAAACTTTGTCCAGTATCTTATCTACTCTAGTGGCGCAGAAGACATGTTGATGGAAATTGGGGAGTACAGTCTTCAACACCCGCAACAATGAAGGCTGCCTCAGGATTGTCTCAGGATCCGCTCAGCCCTGGTATCCATTCTATCACAGATACTCCTTGTTTTCTCTCTATCCATCACTTTACCCGCAACCTGAAACCCACTTCCGCTCTTACGGCTCCAGTTGTGCTGAAGGGTTATTGGCCTGATACATTAACCCACAGATGCTGTCTGATCTGCTGATTATTTTTAACACTTTCCCATTCCACTGTTACGCTTTGCTCCCTGCCATTCTGTCAATTCTCTATCCACACTACCATCTACCATCCTTTTTAATCCATAGTCGTGAATTCCAATGACAATGATGTGGCACATTGACAAATGTCTTTTGGAAATCATTATTTACTACATCTGGTGCATGCCCCTCATCAGTCTTTTCTCTTTTATTTGGATCGGATCACTCGTGTGCTGCCAGTACAATGTCCACCGTCAGTGGTTCTGTTATTTATTTGGGTATTTAACAATAATTTTTGCTACTGGTTTACAATGATGGATGGTTTGAATTGTGTGCTTGATGTTTACTACCAGAGGGTAGTAGGAGGAGAGTCTAGAATGTGCCGATATTGATCCTTACTCCCTGAGAGCCTTCTGTAATTGGATAGGTAGGAGCATGTCAATAACTAGGCGATCATGAGAGTGAGAATATTTGGTGAGGGTCACGGGAGCATGTGAATATTTGCGGAGGATCGTAGGATAATGCCAATATTTATTTAGAAATGTCTATTTATGGAGGACTGTGGGATAGTCTGTAAATGGGGACATTCATCGGCTGTTCTAATAGTAATTAAGACTTGCATGTACACACCATTTCTTCTGACTTTCGGATGTCCCAATTTAGTCTTCTGCCGATGAAATACTTTTGAAGTATAGTTACTGTTGCATTTGCAGTCGATCATTGGTGTGCGTCAGTATTTACAGACGATTTCTCAGAAGTTTGACGAGTTTACTCTGCCAGAACTGCTGGTGGGGGCTGTGTGAAGTGAATGCTGAAACCTCCATGGGTCCAGATGGCATCATTTGCTCCCAAGACTCCCATCTCCTTCACCCCATAACAGGAGCAAGGACAGTTTCCACCAGTTCAGCAGTGCTATGTCCAGTGGCTGTGGAAGGCCAAACCTGGCAGATACTTGGGGACAAAGAAAGACACACAAGAGAAGTGGTCAAACAACCGAGAGAAGGACAAGCGTTGATCAGCTCGGAGGGAGTAGAAGATAGAGCAGAGGTGGAACCAACAATGACAATCCACTGGCAATCAGGAGGAGGAGGAGCGAGGTTTGGTAAGGGACTGAGTTATTTGGTCATCCGACAAGTGCATGCTTCATGGTTTGTAAACACCATTGCATCCAATATTTTCCAGTGAAATTTGTCCATTCTAAATAGCACGTCATTATTAATGCGTTGACAGCCTTAGGCTGAAGTGACCTAGTTTCACAGCTGACACTTTCTGCTGGGGGACTGGGGGAGCAGTCCGTGATTACATTCACCCACAGCTTTTTTTCTTCTTTCTAGATGCTGCTGGTCCATTGCGAGAGAGGGAAGAGGAGAAAACAGGCGCCATCCCAGGTGAGAAATGCACAGGCAGCTGACTGATGTAGGAACGGAGGGTCGTACATCAGACCCGAAGACTCAACGTCATGCTGCCACCCAGTGGGGTGATGGCCTGCAATGTGGATTCCTGGCTGTGGAGGGGCGGGTGGAGCTGCTGGCTTTGACCTTGTTCTGAGGGTGATGGACAGAAATGGAGTCCCTTGCCTGAGGAAACCTGGTCACAAATGAGTGAGCACTCCTGACCCAGCATGTTAACCCTCCAGTTAACTTGCTGAGGCTTTCTCCAACCTCGCCTTACCTCCTTTCCTTCACGCCGCCAAAAATGAGGCCACTCAACCTTGACTCAGTACCATCTCTGAGCCACAAGGTCGTGGATTCAAATCCCACTCCAGAGCGCAAAGTCTGGGCCAGCTCCCTGCTGATGGAGTACCGCACCAATGAAGATGCTTTTTGTCAGAAGAGACATTGAACTGTGGACATAAATGACTCCGAGGCAAGACTTCAAAGAGCAGGCAAGTTTGGCCGCAAGGAGAAGATTGCCAATCCTGGGGTCCACAACGTGAAGGACACAGACAGCGGACAGTATAGATTCACTGGAGTGATGAATCCATGAATGCTGTAGTTTTGTGGATAGACTGGAGAAGCTGGATTGTTCTCCTTGGAGCAGAAGGAGTTGAGAGAGGATCTGATCGATGTTTATGAAATGATGAGGAGCATAGGTTGGGTCTAGAAGGGGATGAAGATGATGATTGACAAAAGAACCTAAATTGAAATGTAGAGTTCAATGGAGTGTTTATTTGTCAATGAGCCAGATGGAACAATGAAAATCTTACTTGCTGCAGGTTTTCAGGCCCATTTAGCAACTCACAGTTATTCTAAGTAAACCAAACGTCAACGTATATAGAGCAATCATATGAATGCAAAGTCTGTAGAGGTTCGGTGCTGAGATAAGGTTGTGGTTAGGGTTGTGTAGAGTTGAAGGTTGAGAGGAAGAAGCTGGTCTTGAACCTGTAGCTAATGGTTCACAGGCTCTGATAACTTCCACCCAGTGGTGTCAGCGAGAAGAGAGAATGGCCAGCATAGTGTGGGGTTTTTGATGATGATAGCTGCCTTCTTGAGGCAGTGCCCTCTCTCAGTGGCTTCTTCAATGATGACGAGGTCAGAACCTGTGATGGAACGGGCAATGTCCACCACTTTCTACAGCCTTCATTCTTGAGCATTTGAATTTCCAAACCAGGCTGTGATGTAGCCAGTCAGCATACCCCCACTCTACATGTGTACATGTTTGATGGAGTATTCAGCAACTTGCCAGATCTCCTAAAACTTCTGAAGCAGTTGGTGAGTTTTCTATGTGATTGCACCCATATGCTGTAACGTTATTACATTGCATGCGTTTGGCCTGTCAGGGGGATGTGCGAATGTAGATTCAATTATAATGTCATAATGGAGCGAGATAGCACTTGAAAGAAAAATACTTATCGGATGTGATGGGGGATTGGAACCTGTTGGAATGTATTTGCTTCAGCTGCTGCAGACATAAAACAACTTTGGGTGATGTTTGGTTCTGTACATATCGGTGTTTGGAAGAATGAGAGATGAACTTATTGAGACATATAAATTTTAGGGGGAGTATAACATAGTAAATATTGAGATGTTTTCACCAGTGACAGAATCTCATGGAGATATTATTTAAAATGGGAGGAAAAAAACTGCAGATGCTGGTTAAAATCAAAGGTAGACACAAAATGCTGGAGTAACTCAGTGGGTCAGGCAGCATCTCGGGACAGAAGGAATGGGTGACGTTTCGGGTCGAGACTGAAGAAGGGTCTCGATCCAAAACGTCACCCATTCCTTCTCTCCCGAGATGCTGCCTGACCCGCTGAGTTACTCCAGCATTTTGTGTCTACCTTCATTTAAAATGGGAGTTGCATCAAAATTTGTTTTCATGGAAGCTCTGGATTCTCTGCACAAGGAGTTGCTGTGGCTGGATCATTGCAAGTTTTTACGGTGGAGATAGATACATTTTTGAAAGATCGGAGAATTGAGGGCTATGGGAATCAAGTACAAGAGGAGATGAGGTCTCAGGTAGATCAAATTGCATGGCGGGGCAAGCTTGAGGGGCCGAGTGGCCTCCTCCAGGTTCTATTTTCTATTATCGTGAATGGCCTCTTTCTGTGCTGTAACTTGTTTGTTATTCTGTTACTCTGGTGCCTTGGCTGCTGTTTATCCCTCAATCACCAAAAATATAGTGTAGCTGTAAATTATCCAGTGCTGGTCACAACACACCAGGAAGGATAATAATAATAATAATGCATTTTATTTATATAGCGCTTTTCATATACTCAAAGACGCTTTACAGAGATTTTGAGAACATAGGGAAATGAATAAATAGATAAATAAATAAATAAATAAATGAACAGAGAAAGGAGACAGAAGGTGAGGTGACCTTCAGTGGTTGAAGGCAGTACTGAACAGGTGAGACTTCAGCGATGTTTTGAATGTGGTGAGTGTGGAGGAGTCTCTAACGGTTTGGGGTAGTGAGTTCCATAGGGTGGGAGCAGCGATGGAGAAAGCCCTGTCCCCCCAGGATCTGAGTTTGGTCCGGATGTGGGGGGATAGGAGATTGGCAGCGGCAGAGCGGAGGGTGCAGGTGGGAGTGTGCCTGTGGAGGAGGTCGGTCAGGTAGGATGGGGCCAGGTTATGGAGGGCTTTGTAGGTTATGAGGAGGATTTTGTACTGGATTCTCTGGGGGATGGGGAGCCAGTGGAGTTTATAAAGTACGGGGGTGATATGGTCACGGATCGAGGTGTGTGTGAGTAGACGGGCAGCGGAGTTTTGAATGTATTGAAGTTTATTGATGATTTTTGAGGGTGCGCCATAGAGGAGGCTGTTGCAGTAGTCCAGACGGGAGGTGATGAAGGCGTGGATGAGGGTTTCTGCAGCTGTGGAGGAGAGGGATGGACGGAGACGGGCAATGTTTTTGAGGTGGAAGAAGGCTGTCTTTGTGATGTGTTTGATGTGTTTGTCGAAGGAGAGGGTTTGATCAAGGATGATTCCAAGATTCCGGATGTGAGGTGAGGTGAGGAGGATGACAAGATGTTCAAGTGGGTACAGAGGAGATTTACCGGAATAGTTCCAGATTAGGGATTTTAGCCATTTCAGGTTGGATAAGTTGGAGTTGTTCTCCCTGACGCCAAAAAGATTGATATGAGATTTGACATATTATGACAGGTAGATAAAAAATAAGCTGTTCTCTTTAACTGATGGTGCAGGACGAAGGAACAAACACATAGTTAAGGTTCTGAAAAAAGTTTCAGGAAGGGAATATGAGAAAGAACCTTTTTTCAGGAAAGATTGGTAATGAGCTGAAACACTGCTTGGAATGGTGGTGGAAGTAGGGAGGAGTGGTGATTTCGAGGGGACCTTATAGAGACGTATAAAATTATGAAAGGACTGGACAAGCTAGGTGCAGGAAACATTGTTCCCAATGTTGGGGGAGTCCAGAACCAGGGGCCACACAATCTAAGAATAAAGGGGAGGCCATTTAAAACCGAGGTGAGAATTTTTTTTTTCACCCAGAGAGTTGTGAATTTGTGGAATTCGCTGCTACAGAAAGCAGTGGAGGCCAATTCACTGGTTGAATTTAAAAGAGAGTTAGATAGAGCTCTAGGGGCTAGTGGAATCAAGGGATATGGTGAGAAGGCAGGCACAGGTTACTGATTGTGGATGATCAGCCATGATCACAATGAAGGGCCAAATGGCCTCCTCCTGCACCTATTTTCTATGTCTAAACCAGATCAGCACTTGAGGCAAATAAACTTACTGGCCTCCAGGGATGGACTAGACACTCTACAAAGAGCTACCTTACCGTGAGCTAGCTGATGACTTGCAATGTCATTATGACTGCATTACTCAGTATAGAGAGATTATAAAGTCTTTTACTTTGAAATGATACTATTTTTGATATTTCTATATAATCACTGATATGATGTAGAAACACGAGGTAATAGTGCATTTGAAAGAATGGTCCATTTAATCTCCTGCTCCACTCCCAATGCCTTGTATTATTTTTCTCTAAGTTGTTATACAATTTGCTTTGAAAATTACTATTGAATCATCTCACATTGTCCTATCGGGTACCGCACTACTGAGTGGAACTCTTCACAGTGTTTATAACAAATACTTGTTCTCGCCCCTCTGGCTCTTTATTGAGTTAAATAATATCTGTGTCTTCTGCTTACTCTGCCTTAGTATTGGGATTATTGATTTTTGTTTATTTTATATTATCTATGTATATCATGTTACAGGCCTGTTAGGCTGCTGCATTGAGAATTAAACACTCTTGACAAAGACAACGGTTCCTCGAGCTGTTTAATCATTAATCGCCTCCATGGATTTGGTTGTACAGATTGAAAGCAGTCTGAATGAAACAAGCGGTTGCTTGGGGAGGTTGGGGCAGGAATTTAATCCATGCAAATATTGGCAAGAGATGCTCTCTGCAACCAGGCTATTTCCATGACTGGACGGTGTGAAGCCCTTTATTCTTGGGAGTAGCTCTGTTAATATTTAATGGAGAAAGACAGCTTGGTAAACCAAACCACCTGCATTCATGACTGTATTATGGGGCATGAATGAGGGTGATGTTTGTCACTGGAGCCGAATGTATTTGTGGAGCTGACTCATGTACCTCCGGCCTTTATCAGTGAAGTGAGCAAACGGACGGATGCTTCTTTGACTGGGCTCTGTGATTCTTTGGTAGATTATGGCACTCGTTGTGACAAAGTGGGCAACATCTCGGAGATCGGACTTCAGAGTAAGTGTTTAATGTGGCTTGTATATCAAATGGGGTTCTGGAAGGGAGAACTGGGGGCAGTAGAACATGGAAGAGAGAAGAAACAGGGAGGCAGTGGGGAAGCAGGTGGAGAGGAAAGGGAGGCAAAAGGGAGGCAAAAGGGAGAGGGAGTAAAGCAGAGGGGAGAGGGGAGAGAGTGAGAAAGGGAGAGGGAATTAGAGAGAAAGATAGGGAGTTAAAGGGCCAGAGAGGAGAGAAGTGAAGGGAGACAGCAGGAGATGGGGAGGGAGGCAGAGGGAGAGGGTGGAGGAGGGAAGGAAACAGCTTGGGGAGGCAGAGAGGGGCAGAGGGAGAGAGGTGGAGAGAGAAAGGGTGATGCAGTGAAGAGAGAGGGGAGAGATGCAGGGAGGGTGGGGGATGCAGGGGAGAAAGAAGGGGAGGGAGAGAGAGGGAAACAGAAGGAGCGATGCAGAGATAGTGACAAAGACAGTCGTTGACTCTGAGGGAGAGGCAAATAGTGTGAGTGAAAGCGATGAACAAGTCACCACAAGGAAGAGAAGGGAACTGGAGTGAGATTGGGTTGGTGCTGATAGTGCGAGGGGAGATGGGTGGTCAAGCAGATGGGAATGATTTGCAAAGCAGGAGGACACGAGAATAGGAGGAAGGTGTGGCCTGAATGATGGAATCTGATTGACGTTCATTATCTCATTTGGAAATAACCCTTTGGGAATCCAGGGTTCCTGAGCTGAGGACATTTTGAACATACTGTGAACTTGTTGTTGGTGTCACTGAGTTACAGTGTTAAGATGTGACTTCCTTCTGTAAAATGGATAGTGAAGTCACACTCTAGTGATGTGAGTGTGTAACCAGGGCTGACTGTTCAGCACATTACTGAGGGAGTGCTCTGCTGGTGTTGGATGAGATGTTAAACTAGGGCCAGATTCGCTCTCTCATAAATGTAAATATCCCACACACTAGTTCGATCGAGAGCAGAGGTGGTCTCCCGTATGCTCATCAGTCTTCATCTTACATTGCAGAGAAAACAAGTTACCTGGTCCTTGGTGTTTGCTGCAGCTTGTTCTGCACAAGTTGTTTGCTGCATTACAACAATGCCTTCGCTGCAAAACTGTTTCATTGGCTATAAAACATTTTGGGCTGGCTCATTTTGTAACATTACCAAGGCAAGTTATATGAGCATTGTGATCATTGAGTAGAGCTGCTGCCTTGCAGCTCCAGTGATCCTGGTTCAAACCCAACCTCCGGTGCTGTCTGTGTGGAGTTTGACTGAGTTGCCTTTGAGGGCTTCAGTTTCCTCCCAAATCCCTCAGATGCGGAGGTTTTGCCTACAGTAAATTACCTTTGGTGAAAGCAAGTGGAAAGAGGATCAGGGGAAGAATTGATGAGCATATGCGTGAGAATAGGTTACAGATAAATATGTAGGGGAATGGGATAGGTTTGAGACCCTCTACAGATTCAATGGGCTGAATGGTCTCTTTTTATGTTGTGCTGTGAGAATCTTAGGAAACACTGCTTTGTGTTATAGCACAGTCTGTGTTTCAGATCACTTATTATGCACATGAGAGGTTCTATAGGAATAAATGTTTTATTTCTTCCATTGATGGTCTTGATCAACAGTGCAGAAGGAAAGCATGTAAAATCAGATGTCTTATTTAAGGATAGAAGATGGGGAGAGGTGGGGGATATAGAAGCATAGAAACATAGAAAAATAGGTTCAGGAGTAGGCCCTTCGAGCCAACACCGCCATTCAATATGATCATGGCTGATCATCTAAAATCAGTACCCCGTTCCTGCCTTTTCCTCGTATCCCTTGATTCCTTTAGCCCTAAGAGCTAAATCAAACTCTCTATTGAAAACATCCAGTGAATTGGCCTCCACTGCCGC